>NC_064469.1:0-102085 GCF_023343835.1 Lagopus muta
TGCTGAAAATTCACTAAAAAGCAGTATTTCTCCCCTAAATTTTAGCTAAAATCTGCAAGTCTGCATGGCTGAAAGGGTCCCAGTTCCACCCCCTCAATCCCAGTAATTCCCAACCTTCCTTCAATTCCGAATCCCAATCCTTTTTAATCCCAATCCCTTTTAATCTCAGCTCCCCCTTCAAATCTCAATCCTGACCCCTATAAATCCCGGCTCCTAAATCCCAAGAATTCCCAATCCCACTTCAAACGTCGGCCCCTATTCATCTCAGTACCCCATAGAACCCCAAGAAGCCCCCATAAGCCCCATAGGAAACCCCCAAAAGTTCATACAGAGCCCCTCACGACCCACAGGGCCCCTATAACCTCTCTGCACACCCCCACCAGCCCCATCCACAGACCACAAAGCGCCCCAGGACCCCCCTAAAAGCCCCCATAGGGAACAATCCCAGCCCCCTCCATCCCCCACTCTCCTACTTCTGGATCCTGAGCCGCCACAGCCCCTATAAATCCTAACATCCCCTATCAAACACTCCAGTTCACTTTTAGACTCCATCCTCCAAGCCCCTCAGAGACCATAGCACCCCATAGATCCACTATAAAGTCCCCTAGACCTTCTATAGTCCCCCAAAAGTCCTCCCAAAGCCCCTCACAACCCATATAGCTCCCATAAAGACCCCCACAGCCATCTAGAGCCCCCCCTGAGCGGCCCCCCGGAGCCTGCTATAGCCCCCCCAAGGCCCACCCAAGAGCCCCTCGCAGCCCATAGAGCCCCCATAAAGATCCCCCAACCTTCTATAGCCCCCCGAAGCCCCCCCCCAGAGCCCCTCACTGCCCATAGAGCCCCCATAAAGACACCCAGAGCCATCCTGAGCCCCCCAAAGCACCCCCTTAAAGCCCATAGAGCCCCCACAGCACCCCCAGGCCTCCCTAAGCCCCTCACAACCGTCCCCCCAAGGCCTCATAGAGCCTTTAAACCCCCCCCCCTCCCCCCAAAGACCCTCCCCAACTCCCGACTCCCCTCCATCGCCCCCCCCCCCACACACACACCGTTTCTGGGCCTCCAGCCCCCAGAGACGGATCTGTCGGTCGTACTGTGCCGCCTCCTCCTCGCTGATGCCGCCGGGCCCCCCCTCCCCCTCCTCTTTTTCCACCATTTCCCTCTCTGCCGCCGCTGCCGTTCTCCTCAGAACGCTCGGGACTCTCCGCCACCTCTCGGTATGTTCCGGTACCCTTCGGTTACCTCCGCTAACCCCTCGGAACTTTCCGCTACCCCTCGGAACTTTCCGCTACTCCCCCCGCGCGCGCGCTTCGGAATTTTCCGTCATCTCCTTGGTACCTTCCGGTACCATTCGGCTTTCTTCGCTACCTCTCGGTACTTTTCGTCAACCATCGCTATGCCTCGGGACTTTCCGCTATTCCTCGGCTCCTCCCGCCCCGCCCTTTGGTTTTCTCCGCCCCTATTTCAGTTCCGTTCGGCTCTCTCCGCCCTTCCTTCGGTTTTCTCCGCCCCTATTTCAGTTCCGTTCCTCTCTCCACCCTAACTTCGGTTTTCTCCGCCCCCACTTCGGCTTTCTCCGCCCTTCCCCCGTACCTTTCCTCCCGCATTTCGGCATTCTCCGCCCTCCCTTCGTCTCTCTCCGCCCCGACTTCGTCAATCCCCGCCCTCCTTTCGTGCTTTTCCGCCTCCGCTCGGCCCTTCCCGCCCCCCCTCAGGGCGCCGCCGGCCGCCATTTTGTGCGCGCGTCCCGCGGGGGGGGGGGGCAACCACAGCGCCGTACAGTGACTGTTGCACCCCCCACACGACCCCCCTCCCCTTCCCCCTTTTCTTCCCCCCCTTCCATATCCGTGAATTCACCCCCTCCAATGGCCGTGGAGAACCCGAGTGTCCCCCCCGCCGCCGCCGCGTCCCCCCCCAGCCCGCACGCCGCCCCCCCACCTCCCGAGGGCGGGGGCTGCAGCCTCCCCCGGGCACCGCCGCTCCACGTTCAGCACGGCCCGGACGAAAGGTCCCGTAACCGCCGAGGGCCGGGGGGGGCTCCTGGAGGGGGGAGGGGGAGGAGGGAGAGGGAGGTGGGTTGGGGTGTTGGGGGGAGGGAGGGGGAGAGTTGGGGGAGGGTGAAGGGGGGGGCAGAGGTTGAGGTGAGGGAAGGGGGAGGTAAAAGGTGAGGGGGGGACTTAGGGGAGAGAGAAGGGCCTAAAGGGTGAGGTGGGGGGGAGCAAAGGTTGAGGTGAAGGGAGGTGGGGCTGAGGTGAGGGAGATTGGGGGGGCTCCTAGTGGTTAAGGTGGGGGGGGGGGGGGCAAAAGTTGAGGTGAGGGACGAGTGGGACTCTTAATAGTAAAGGGGGGGGGGGGGTCCTAAAGGTCCGGGGGGGGAGCAGACGTTGAGATAAGGGAGGCATGGGATGGGAGGTACTAAAGGTTGAGGTGAGGGAGATAAGGGGCTCCTAACTGTTAAGGTGGGGGGGGTCCTAAAGGTTCAGGTAGGGAGGGGGATAGAGGTTGAGGTGAGGGAGATATGGGGTCTTAATGGTTAAGGGGGGGGGGGGGGGCATCCTAAAGGTTGAGGTAAGGTGGGGGGGCAAAAGTTGAGGTGAGAGAGATTGGGGGGTGCTAATGGGGGGCAAAGGTTGAGGAGGGGTGGAGGTGAGGGGAGGGGGGCCTAATGGTTAAGGTTGGGGGGGTAGGAGAGGTTGAGGTGAAGAGAGATGGGGGGGTGGGGTCCTAAAGTCTTGGGAGGAAGTAGAGATTAGGGGGAGGAAAGAGGCTGGGGGTCCTAATGGTTGAGGTAACAGGGGAGGAAGGCTGAGGTGAAAGGCAGGGGGGGGGGGTCATAAAGGTTAAGGTAGGGGAGGCTTAGAGGTTGAGAGGAAGAGTTTGGTGGGGGGAGACAAGGCCTGAAGTGAAAGGGATGGGGAGGGGGCAAAGATTGAGGTAAAAAGGAGTCGGGGGGGGGTGATCTGAAAGGTACAGGAAGGGGGCTGGAGGGGGGGGGGGGGTCCTAAAAGTTGAGGGGTTGGTGGGGATTCTTTAAGGTTAAGGGGGGGGGTGGGGGGGGGCAGGAGGGTTGAGGTAATGGGAGTTGGGGTGGGAGGGTTTCAAAGCTTATGGTAAGGGGGAGGGGGACACAAAAAGGCAGTGGGGAAGAGGAATGGGGGGGGGGGGGGGCAGAGGCAGGGACCCTAGAAGCCAAATGTGGGGGGGGGGGGTAAGGGCAATTAATGGTGTTCCTAAAGAGTTAATGGTTAATTAAGGCCCCCCTGTGTGCAGCCTCAAGCACTGACAGCCCCCACACTGTTGTCCCCCACCCCCCAAGGAAAAAAAAAACCCAACACTATTTTTCCACTTTTTTTCCTCCCAAATCACTTTCTTGAGGCTTTACGATGATTAATTGCTTTTTTTCTTAATGAGCTGTATGCAATTATCCCACTTTGGGGGGGGGGGGGGGGGGGGCCAGGGATTGGGGTCGACCCCATATGGTGCAGTAACAAAATGTTGACCTTTTTCCCCCCTTTTCGCCCCAAATTGAACCCCAAGATCTCTTCAGGCGAGGAGCTGGCACCGAAAAATAGCTGAAAGAGCCCATTTTGCCCCCAAAAACTGCAAGTATTGAGCACTAAAATGATGTGTTTGTCACAGTAAGCAAAGCACGCAGTTCTGCCCCCAAATGTGACTGCAATACAAACACTGCTGTGAGGTGGCCTGGAAAAAAAAGGGCAAAAAGGCCAAAAAGAGGAAAAATGGGTTGGAAAATTGTGGTGAAAGGGGAAAAAGAGTGAAAAGTGTCCCAAAAAAGTGATGGAAATGTCTGAAAAGGTGACAAAAATGACCAAAAAAAAGGGACAGAAAGGTCCAAGGAAAAATGGGACAAAAAAAAGTCCCTGTAAAAGTGAGAAAAATGGGCAAAAAGTGACAAAATAGGGGAAAAAGTGGCAAGAAGGGGAAAAAAAAAGAAAAAAAAAATAAAGAAAAAAATAAAGTCCCAAGAAGGGGCAAAAAATGAGGGAAAATTGGCAAAGAAATGTCAAAAAAAGTGACAAAAATGTCCAAAAAACTGTAAGGAAAAGGGGGGGGGTTGACAAAATGTCCCCCAAAATGGGCAGAAAATGTCCAAAAAGTGACAAAAATGGTCCGAAAATGACAAAAAGGTGAAAATTGAGACCAAAATGTCCAAAAAATGGACAAAAAAGGGGGAAATTGGGAAAAGGGTCCCAAAGTGGCAGAAATGTGTGAAAGAAAAAGTGACCAAAATGTTCAAAGAAGACACAAAAATGTCCCCAAAAAAGTGAGAAAAAGGGGGAAAAAGTGACAAAAAGGCCCAAAGTGTCCAAAAGTGACAAAAGTTCCTGAAAAAATGGGACAAAATGTCCAGAAAGAAGTGAGAAAAAGGCCAAAAAAAAGTGACAAAAAGTGACCAAAATGGCCAAAAAAAGTGACGAAAAAGTCCGAAACAAAGTGAAAAAAAAATGTTAAAAAAAAAAAAAAGTGAGAAAATGTTGGAAGTGACAAAAAGTGCCAAAAAAAAAGGCCAAAAAGTGACAAAATGGCTGAAAAAAAAGTGCCAAAAAAAGGCTGACAAAGTGTCAAAATGGCCCAAAAAACAGAAAGTGAACCAAAGGCCCCCAGCGTGACCAAAAACATCAAAAATGGCCCAAAAAGCCCCCAAAAAGCCCCGTTTTCCACCCTTCTCCCCCACGTTCGCCCCATGTCCCAAATTTGTGGTTATTTGGCCGATTTTCTTTATTTTTTTTTGTTAATTTTTGTTACTTTTGTTTGTGTTCTTTTCCCATTTTGGGGCTGATTTGGGCCCCATTTACCCAAAAGTGCCCCATTTTCCCCCAAGCGCCACCCCTAAAAGTGCCCAATTTGCCCCAAATCCCCAAAAAGTGGAGAATTTCCCCTGAATTTCCCCTAAAATCAGGCAATTTTCCCCCAATCCTGAAGTAGAGAAGGATTTTTTCCCCTAGGAGTGGAGAATTGCCCCTGAAAGGGCAGAATTTTCACCAAAATCGTGAAGGAATCTTCCTTTGATCCCAAAAAAATGAGGGGAAAATTGCCCCAAATTCCTGAAAGTTGAGAATTTCCCTTAAAATTGGGGAATTTCCCCCAAATCCCCGACATGGAGGATTTTCTTCTGAGCCTGAAAGAGGGGAAAATTGCCCCAAACCCTCAAAGTGGAGATTATAGGAACTGTAGTGCCCTATAGGGTGGATAGAGGTGAAGGAGGGCCATATAGGAACCCTGTTTGTATCCTATAGGGTGTTACAGGGAAAGGAGGAACATATAGGAACCCTGTTTGTATCCTTAGGATGTTATAGGGAGAGGAGGGCCCTATAGGAACCCTATTTGTTTCCTGTAGGGTGTTATAGGGAAAGGAGGGCCATATAGGAACCCTATTTGTATCCTTAGGGTGTTATAGGGCAAGGAAGACCATATAGGAACCTTATTTGTATCCTATAGGGTGTTATAGGGAAAGGAAGACCATATAGGAACCCTATTTGTATCCTTAGGATGTTATAGGGAAAGGAGGATCATATAGGAACCCTATTTGTATCTTTAGGGTGTTATAGGGAAAGAAGGGCCGTATAGGAACCCTATTTGTATCCTGTAGGGTGTTATAAGGAAAGGAGAGCCATATAGGAACTCTATTTGTATCCTATAGGGTGTTATAGGGAGAGGAGGGCCCTATAGGAACCCTATTTGTATCCTGTAGGGTGTTATAGGGAAAGGAGGGCCATATAGGAACCCTATTTGTATCCTTAGGATGTTATAGGGAAAGGAGGATCATATAGGAACCCTATTTGTATCCTTAGGGTGTTATAAGGAAAGGAGAGCCATATAGGAACTCTATTTGTATCCTATAGGGTGTTAGAGGAGGGCCCTATAGGAACCCTATTTGTATCCTATAGGATGTTATAGGGAAAGGAGGGCCATATAGGAACCCTATTTGTATCCTATAGGGTGTTATAGGGAAAGGAGGGCCATATAGGAACCCTATTTGTATCCTTAGGGTGTTACAGGGAAAGAAGGGCTGTATAGGAACCCTATTTGTATCCTGTAGGGTGTTATAAGGAAAGGAGAGCCATATAGGAACCCTATTTGTATCCTATAGGGTGTTATAGGGAAAGGAGGGCCATATAGGAACCCTATTTGTATCCTTAGGGTGTTACAGGGAAAGGAGGGCCATATAGGAACCCTATTTGTATCCTGTCCAGTGTTATAGGGAAAGGAGAGCCATATAGGAACCCTATTTGTATCCTTAGGATGTTATAGGGAAAGGAGGGCCATATAGGAACCCTATTTGTATCCTATAGGATGTTATAGGGAAAGGAGGGCCATATAGGAACTCTATTTGTATCCTGTAGGGTGTTGTAGGGAAAGTAGGATCATATAGGAACCCTATTTGTATCCTATAGGATGTTATAGGGAAAGGAGGGCCATATGGGAACCCTATTTGTATCCTTAGGGTGTTACAGGGAAAGGAGGGCCATATAGGAACCCTAATTGTATCCTATAGGGTGTTACAGGGAAAGGAGGGCCATATAGGAACCCTATTTGTGTCCTATAGTGTGGTATAGGTAAAAGAGGACCCTGTAGGATCCTTATATGCATCTTATAGGGTGGATAAATGTAAAGGAGAGCCATATGGAATCACTGTCCTGTAGGGTGTTACAGTTAAGGGAAACCATATAAGAACCCTGTTTGTATTCTGTAGGGTGTTATAGGGAAAGGAGAACCATATAGGAACCCTAAATGTGTCCTGTTGGAATTCTATGGGTGTAGAAAGGCCATATAGAAACCCTATATGTGTTCTGTAGGGAGGATATAAGTAAAGCAGGGCCATAAGGGAACCCTAAATGTGTCCTACAGGGTGGATAGAGGTGAAAGAGAACCTATAGGAATCCTGTATTTGTCCTGTAGGGTGGATGTAAGTAAAGCACAGCCATATAGGAACCCTGTATGTGTCCTGTATGGTGTTAATGGGTAAAAGAGGACCATATAGAAATCCTATATGTGTTCTGTAGGGTGTTGATAGGTGAAAGAGGACCATATAGAAACTATATATGTGTTCTGTAGGGACAGTTTAGGTCAAGGAAGGAGATACAGGAATCCTATATGTGTCTTGTAGGGTGTTAATAGGTAAAGGAGAGCCATATATAAGTCCTATATGTATCCTGTTGGGTGGGTGGAGGTGGAGGAGGGCTATATAGGGACTGTTTGGGTCCTGTAAGGTGGATATAGGGATATGGGTAAAGGAGGGCCATATAGAAGCTATGTATGTGCCCTATAGGGTGAGTATAGGCAAAAAAGCCACATAAAAGCCACGTGTGCCCCATAAGGCAGATTTAAGTCGGAGAGGACCGTATATAAACCATATATGTTTCCTGAGGTGAACATAGGAACACTGCAGCCTGATCTGAAAACTATACATGTGTTTAATAGGACAAGTAGAGGTAGAGAAGGGCGTATATGTGTCTGTATATGTGCAGGAGGCCCTATAGAAGCCATATATACATCCCATAATGCAAGTACAAGTAGAGGAGGGCTGTAAGGGGCTCCATAGGGTGGGTATGGGTGCAGGAGGCCCTATAGAAGCCATATATACATCCCATAATGCAAGGACAAGTAGAAGAGGGCCATACAGGGGTTCCATAGGGTAGGTATGGGTGCAGGAGGCCCTATAGAAGCCATATATACATCCCATAATGCAAGTACAAGTAGATGAGGGCTGTAAGGAGCTCCATAGGGTGGGTTATGGGTGCAGGAGGCCCTATAGAAGCCATATATACATCCCATAATGCAAGTACAAATAGAGGAGGGCCATAAGGGGCTCCATAGGATGGGTGTGGGTGCAGGAGGCCCTATAGAAGCCATATATACATCCCATAATCAAGTACAAGTAGAGGAGGGCCATAAGGGGCTCCATAGGGTGGGTATGGGTGCAGGAGGCCCTATAGAAGCCATATATACATCCCATAATGCAAGGACAAGTAGAAGAGGGCCATACAGGGGTTCCATAGGGTAGGTATGGGTGCAGGAGGCCCTATAGAAGCCATATATACATCCCATAATGCAAGTACAAGTAGATGAGGGCTGTAAGGAGCTCCATAGGGTGGGTTATGGGTGCAGGAGGCCCTATAGAAGCCATATATACATCCCATAATGCAAGTACAAGTAGAGGAGGGCTGTAAGGAGCTCCATAGGATGGGTGTGGGTGCAGGAGGCCCTATAGAAGCCATATATACATCCCATAATGCAAGTACAAGTAGAGGAGGGCCATAAGGGGCTCCATAGGATGGGTGTGGGTGCAGGAGGCCCTATAGAAGCCATATATACATCCCATACTGCAAGTACAAGTAGAGGAGGGCCGTAAGGGGCTCCATAGGGTGGGTATGGGTGCAGGAGGCCCTATAGAAGCCATATATACATCCCATAATGCAAGTACAAGTAGAGGAGGGCCGTAAGGGGCTCCATAGGGTGGGTTATGGGTGCAGGAGGCCCTATAGAAGCCATATATACATCCCATAATGCAAGTACAAGTAGAAGAGGGCCATACAGGGGTTCCATAGGGTGGGTATGGGTGCAGGAGGCCCTATAGAACCTGTTGCTGTGCCCCATATAGGGGCTATAGGTGGAGTACAGGGGGAGTTCCTCCCAGTTTTTCCTATTTCATCACACGCTCCTCAGGGAGCGTTGCTCTCTGGAGGACCCGGGACTGATTGGTTAATTAGTTAATTAATGAACAGCTGCCTGCTAATGAGCTCAGTCGTCTTCCAGGCGTTTTTCCACTGCCTTTTGCGGGGCTTTTAGGGCCTTTTTGGGGCTTTTTTGGGGCCATTTCTGCCCTGCCGCTGATGTTGCCTACCTTGTAATTAGGTCAGGGCCACCCAAATGAGCTCGGGATTAATTAACACTCGTCCCAAGCACAACAAATTCAGGAAGTGGATGTCAGGTCCCGTGGCTTCGAGCAAATGGTGCTGAGAATTTGGGATTTGGGGTGGATTTCTGCCACTTTGGGGCAAATTCCTGCCACCTTTGGGTGGATTTCTGCCTTTTGCAGCTGATTTTTCCTTTATTTTGTCATTTTTCACCATCTTTGGGCAGATGGTTTTTTTGGGGGCATATTCTGCCATCTTCCAGCAGATTTTCACTCTTTTGGAACAAATTTTGCCCCTCTTTGCAATATTCCCCCTCCCCAAATTTCCAACCCCATCCAGTTGCCATTGGGGTTTGCATTCTGCATCCACCTGTGTGCCATATTCAGCCCAGCTCCGCTGGTTGGGGTCAGGATTTAGGGCTGGTGTTGGGTTTTAGGGTCAGGCTTGGGTCTTCATGTTGGGTTTTGGGTTAGGTTTGGGTCTTAAGGTTGGGTTTTAGGGTCAGGTTTTAAGGCCAGCGCCGTGTTTTAAGGTTGGGTTATGAATTAAGGCTGGGGTCAGGTTTGGGGTTGGATGTAAGGCCAGGGTTGGGTTTTGGAGGTAGAATTTAAGACCAGGGCTGGATTTCAGGTTAGGGTTGAGTTTTAAGGACAGCATGGAAAGCCAGCGTTGGGTTTAGGGTCAGTATTGGATTCTAAGGTCTGATATTAAGGCCAGGGTCAGGTTTTAGGGCCCAAATTTAAGGCCAGGGTTGGATTTTAGGGTCAGATAGGGTTGGGTTTAAAGCCAGGGTTGGGTTTTAGGGTCATGATTTCAGGCTGGGGTCAGGTTTAGGGTTGGGTTTTAGGGTCAGATAAAGCCAGGCTCCAGCTTTAGGGTCACAGCCATGTTTTAAGGCTGAGGTCAATCAGGTTTGAGGGCCAGAACTTGAGGCCTTGGTCAGGTTTGACCTTCAGTTCTTCGAGCGCAGCCCCACGTTGATCCCATCCTCCCCTTTCACCCCACAGGGAAGATGGGGAGCTGGAGGAGGGCGAGCTGGAGGACGACGGTGCCGAGGAAACCCCGGAGCCACGGCCCACGCGGAGCCGCAGGGAGAAGGGAGAGCGGCACGGCAGCGACTCGGATGGGGAGCGGTCGCACCGACGCGGCAAGCGGAAACGGCGTAAGGAGCGCGAGAAGGAGAAGAGGAGAGCCAAGAAGAAGAGAAAATCCAAGCACAAGGTGAGCCGGGCCTCAGAAATGCCCTTCAGTGGGTCTCTACGTCTTCAAAAACGCTCTTGGTCGGATCCTGTGTCTTCAGAAATGGCATTCGTGGGCCCCTACGTCTTCAAAAACACCCTTTGTGCGTCCCTACATCTTCAAAAACGCCCTTTCTAAGTCTCCACATCCTCAAAAATGAGCTTCATTGGTCCCTATGTCTTCAAAAACGCCCTTTGTTGGGTTCCTGTGTCTTCAAAAATGCCACTCGTGGGTCCCTACATCTTCACAAATGCCCCTTGTTGGCCCCTGTGTCATCAAAAATGCCCTTTGTGGGTCCCTTTGTCCTCAAGAATGGCCTTTATGGATTAAATGCTCAAAAATGACATTCATGGGTCCCTGTGTCCTCAAAAATGCCCTTTATGGTCCTTAATCTTCTAAAATGACATTTGTGGGTCCCTACATCTTTAAAAGTACCCTTTGTGGGCCCTAAATCTTCAAAAATGCTGTTCCTTCGTCCCGGCGTCCTAAAAGATGCCCTTTTGTGGACCTTAAGTCTTCAAAAATGCTCCTTGTGGATCCGTCCAAAATGAAGTTTGGGATGAATAAAATTGGAATTCCTCAAACAAAATGCGGTGGAAGGGAATGGGGGATTTTTCCCCCCCGATGAAGATTTGATGTAAGGAGAACCGGGGTCCTAAAAACCCAAAGTTTTCTATAAAAATACCCCAAAAAGCCCACGATGGGGGCTGATGTGTGGTTCCCTCACAGCGACACGCCTCGTCCAGTGATGATTTCTCCGATGACAGCGATGACTCTGACTTCAGCCCTGGAGAGAAGGGGGGGCACCGCCGGGTACCGGGACTACAGCCCCCCCTACATCCCTGTGAGTGCTGGGAGAATGGAGTGCGGGCCCCAAACATGGGGAAATTGAGGGGTTTTGTCATTAAAAGGCTTTCAGAGCTGTTCCCAATGGGATCCCAGCCCCGTTCCCAACAAGATCCCATTACTGTTCCCAGTGGGATCCCACCACCATTTCCAATGGGATCCTACCACCAGTCCCATTGGGATCCCACCACCCTTCCTAATGGGGTCTCACGTTCATTCCCATTTGGATTCCAGTCCCATTCCATGCAGGATCCCACTACCATTCCCAATGGGATCCCACCACTGCTCCCATTGAGATCCCATCACTGTTCCCAATGGGATCCCATCCTTGTTCTCAATGGGATCCCATCATCGTTCCCAATGGGACCCCAGCCCCATTCCCTGCAAGATCCCACTACCATTCCCAATGGGATCCCATCATCATTCCCAATGGATCCCATCCTTGTTCTCAATGGGATCCCATTACCACTCCAATTGAGATCCCACCACCATTCCCAATGGGATCCCATTACTGCTCCAATTGAGATCCCACCACCATTCCCAATGGGATCCCATTCTTGTTCTCAACGGGATCCCATCATCATTCCCAATGGAATCCCAGCCCCATTCCCTGCAGGATCCCACTACCATTCCCAATGGGATCCCATCCTTGTTCTCAATGGGATCCCATTGAGATCCCACCACCATTCCCAATGGGATCCCATCCTTGTTCCCAATGGGACCCCAGCCCCATTCCCTGCAGGACCCCAGCCCTGTTCCCATTCTTCCTCTTCCCCCACAGCCCCACCAACCCTACTCCTCTCACAACGCCCCGATGCAAAAGAAGCCATACTCCAAGATGGAACCCAAAGGCTATGGCTCCTATGAGGACTATGAGG
The DNA here is from genome assembly GCF_023343835.1 of Lagopus muta. Classification (NCBI taxonomy): domain Eukaryota; kingdom Metazoa; phylum Chordata; class Aves; order Galliformes; family Phasianidae; genus Lagopus; species Lagopus muta. Next base: position 11,840 of record NC_064469.1, read on the forward strand.
CCGAAGAATATGGCCGCTATGAAGGGGAGGAGGATGAGGATGGGCCGAAGGACGACTACGACGACTTCGCCAAGGAGCTGAACCAGTACCGACGGGCAAAGGAGGGATCGCACCGGGGCCGAGGTACAGAGCTTTTGGGGCTGGAATCTCCCTTTTTTGGTACATTGGGACTGGAAAAAAACACCCCAATTCCATACCCAGACCTCACCCTGTGTCCCACTGCCCCAATTTTCATCATTTTGGGCTGAAATCTGCCACAATCCATCAACTTCTAACATCAGCAATTGACCCAAACCCCACTCTGAGCCGCACTACCCCAATTTTCATCATTTTGGGCTGAAATCTGCCACAGTCCATCAACAACTGAAACCCCAGTTCCATACCCAAACCTCACCCTGAGCTCCACTGCCCCAGTTTTAATCATTTTGGGCTGAAATCGACCAGAATCTGCCAAGTGATGCCTCCATTCCTTCCCTAGGTGGCCGTGGCCGTGGCCGTGGGTTCCGGGGCCGAGGTCGGGGCTGCATGAGGGGCGGCCGAGGAATGGGACGGGGCAACCGTGGTCGGGGCCGAGGGGATCACATGGAGGATGAGGAGGAGATGTACGAGGAGGAGATGGAGGTGAGTGGTGGGGATGGGGATCTGAGAGGCTGGGAGGGTTGTGAGTTACGGGAACAGGAGTGAAAAGGGTTGGGATGGAGTGAAAATGGATGGGAGTGGGATGAAAAGGGATGGGAGGGTGGTGAAAAGGGGTGGGATGGGGATGAAAAAGGGTGGAATAGGGCAAAAAGTGCTGGGAATGGACATAAAAGGAATGGGAGGGGCTGGAAATGGACAGGTCTGGAGGGAAGAGGACTGGGGATGGGGCGGAAAGCAATGGGATGGGGATAAAAGGGGTGGTAATGGGACAAAAAGGGATGGAATAGGGCAAAAATGACTGGAATAGGAATAAAAGGGATGGAATGGGATGAAAAGGGATGGAATAGGGCAAAAAGGGCTGGGAATGGAGATAAAAGGGATGAAAGGGTGTGGAAATGGATGGGAATGGGGAAGAGGGAACGGGAATGGGGCTGAAGGGGATGGGATGGGGATGAAAGTGCTGGAATTGGTGCAAAAAGGGATGAGAATGGGGCTAAAAGCCATGGGAATGGGGATAGAAGCTCAAGAACGGGGATGAAGGCTTTGGTATCGGGATTAAAGCTCTGGGATTGGGGATAGAAGCTCAAAAATGGGGATGAGAGCTCTGGGATTGGGGATAGAAGCTCAGGAATGGGGATGAACGCTCTGGGATTGGGTCTGAAAGCTTTGGGATTGGAGATAGAAGCTCAAGAATGGGGATAAGAGCTCTGGGATTGGGGATAGAAGCTCAGGAATGGGGATGAAGGCTTTAGTATTGGGATTAAAGCTATGGGATTGGGGATAGAAGCTCAGGAATGAGGCTGAACGCTCTGGGATTGGGTCTGAAAGCTTTGGGATTGGGGATAGAAGCTCAGGAATGGGGATGAAGGCTTTAGTATTGGGATTAAAGCTTTGGGACTGGGGATAGAAGCTCAAGAATGGGGAGAAGAGCTCTGGGATTGGGGATAGAAGCTTAAAAATGGGGATGAGAGCTCTGGGATTGGGATTAAATCTGTGGGATCTCTGCACCCCGCAGTACGGTGACCCCGAGGATCCCGGTGGCCCCGATGATGACTACGAGGACTACAGCAGCAAGGAGCCGGGCCAGTACCGCCGCAACAAGGACGGGCGCGGGCGCGGTGAGCCCCCAGCCCCTCTGAGCCCCCTCCCCTGAGCACCACCGTGGCACTGACGGCCCTTTTCCCCCTTTTTTAGGCTTAAATCGGGGGTCGCGGCCGCGGTCCCAGGGGCAGAGGGAACAAAGGGATGGGCCGAGGCCGCGGCCGCGGCAGGATGGCCAAGGGCAACGCCATGAACGACGACGACGATTACTACGACGAGGACATGGTGAGAATTGAGTGCATTTTTAATCACTGCCACGTTTCTTTGCACTGCTTCCATCCAGCTGCTGTTCAGGAGTGAGGAGGAGGGGCCCACGTGTCCCCAAAACGCTCCCAAGGGTGCACAAGCAGTGATGGTTCCTCTCTGCAGTGCCCACAGTTTGTTCTTCTTGTGCTTTGTTTCATCTTTCACCTTCCATACTTCTCACATTCTGTGCTCTATTTCTCCCACGTTCCATATTTCCACCGTGCTACGTTGGGTATTTCCCACATTTCCTATATTTCATGTTCTGTACTTCCCACATATTTCACGTTCCTCGTATTATGTTCCATATTTCTGCTATTTCCCACGTTCCCCTTATTTCCTGTTCTGTATTTCCCACATTTCCCATGGTTTATGCTCCACCTGTCCCACATTTCCCACATTTCCACACCTCCCACATCCCCCACGTTTCCCCTTATTTCCCATTCTCCGCTGCCGTGCCCCAGAGTCGCCTTCCTGCCCCATTTTTGTGCCCTTTGCCCTGTGATGCACAGTGCTCCCACTTCTCCCCTCCTTTCCTGACCCCCCCAGGATGGTGGAGGTGGCAATTACCGCCGCGGGGACCACGACAAAACCCACCCTCCTGCAGACAAGAAGGGCAAAGTCATCTGCAAATACTTCGTGGAGGGCCGCTGCACCTGGGTGAGCCGCAACCCCACAGCACTCACACTTCTGTCCCCCAAACCCACCTCTATAGCACCTCATTTCCTCCAAACCCACCTCTGAAGCACCCAATTCCCCCCAGATCCACCTCTATAGCACCTCATTTCCTCCAAACCCACCTCTGAAGCACCCAATTCCCCCCAGATCCACCTCTATAGCACCTCATTTCCCCCAGACCCACCTCTGAAGCACCCAATTCCCCCCAGATCCACCTCTATAGCACCTCATTTCCCCCAAACCCACCTCTGAAGCACCCAATTCCCCCCAGATCCACCTCTATAGCACCTCATTTCCTCCAAACCCACCTCTGAAGCACCCAATTCCCCCCAGATCCACCTCTATAGCACCTCATTTCCCCCAGACCCACCTCTGAAGCACCCAATTCCCCCCAGATCCACCTCTATAGCACCTCATTTCCCCCAAACCCACCTCTGAAGCACCCAATTCCCCCCAGATCCACCTCTATAGCACCTCATTTCCCCCAAATCCTCTTCCATAGCACCCAATTTCCCCCCAAATCCACCTCTATAACACCTGGTTTCCCCCAAATTCTCTGCTGCAATCCTTTCTTTACCCCAAATCCACCCAATGACCCCTCATTTCCCCCAAGTCCACCTCTGAAATGCCCCACTTCCCCTCAGTCTACCCTTTAACTCCTCGTTTCCCCCAACTCCTTCTCTATAACCCTTCATTTCCTCCCCAAATCCACCTCTAAAATATCCAGTTTCTCCCAAATACAGTCATTAACTCCTCATTTTCCCAAATGCAGCTCAGTGATGCCCCATTTCCCCCAAATTCACCTTTATAATACCCCATTTCCCCACAGATCCACCTCTATAGCACCTCGTTTCCCCCAAATCCACCTCTATTCTACACTATTCCCCCTAATTCTCTGCCAGAATCTCTTCTTTATTCCAAACCCACCTCTATAACCCCTCATCCCTCAAATCCACCTCTACAGCACCCAATTTCCCCCAAATTCTCTGCTGTAATCCCTTCTTTATCCCAAACCCACAGCTACGACGACTTGTTTCCCCCACATCCACCTCTGTAGCATCCCATTTCCCCCCCAGTACCCCTCTGTACCACCTCATTTCTCCCAAATCTAATGCCACAACGCCTCGTTTCCCCCAAATACACCTTTCTGATGCTTCACTTTCCCCACATCCACAGCACCAAGATGATTTTCACCAAATCCAACACTATCACACCAAATCTCCCCCCAATCCAGCACTGGAACACCCAACTTCCCCCAAATCCACTGCTTTACCCCCCTCCTTTCCCCCATATCCCACCTTCCAATGCCTGAGGGCTTTATTGGGGGTGAATTTTTGAGCTCTTTTCCCAATGTTCCCCCCTTCCCTCCTCCAGGGTGAGCACTGCAACTTCAGCCACGACATTGAGCTGCCCAAAAAGAGAGAACTCTGCAAGTTCTACATCACTGGGTACTGTGCAAGGGCAGAGAACTGCCCCTACATGCATGATATCCTTGGCAATGGGGGCAGAAAGAGGGCAGGACAGCAAAGGAGGCGCCCGAAAGCCAAAAGGAACAGCCAGGAGGAGGGCGAAAAAGGCAGAAGGAGGCAAAAAAAGGCCAAAAGAAGGGAAAAAAAAAGCAAAAGGAGGGCAAAAAAAGGGAGGAGAAGGGCCAAAAAAATGATCCAAAGGAGGCTTGGGGGAATTCTAGCCAAATTTTGGCCCAGTTTGGGGTATTTCTGCCCCAGTTTTGGCACAGTAGGCACCAACAACCCCACGTTTTGAACTTTGGATCCATGAGAAATGAGGTTTGTATGCTGCCAGTGGAACGGAACGGAGTTCGGGGAGTGATTCTAGCCAGATCTGCACACCCAAATCCCACTCACTGAGCCCCCTTGCGGCTCCCTCCTCATTATCCTCTCCCTAATGATCTTCTCCTTAACGAGCCCACGTGACTTCCCCTGCAAGCTCTTCCACACCACGGGCAACTGCATCAACGGCGATGACTGCATGTTCTCCCACGCGCCGCTGACCGAGGAGACACGAGAGCTGCTGGACAAGGTACCCAACCACCCCCCTCCAAAAACCACCACCCTCATTTTCCCCCAATCCTCCTTTTTTGCCCCCCAAACCCTCGTTCTTTCCCTTTGCAGATGCTCCAAGACGATGCGGAAGCGGGCGCCGAGGATGAGAAAGAAGTGGAGGAGCTGAAGAAACAAGGCATCAACCCGCTGCCCAAACCTCCCCCCGGCGTGGGGCTGCTCCCCACACCCCCCAGACCCCCCGCTCCCCCTTCCCCCAATGGAAGAGCCATGCCTGGAGGTCCCCCCGTGCCCCCCATGCCCCCTCCGGGGCCGCAGATGCCCCCCCCGATGCACGAGCCTCTGTCCCCCCAGCAGCAGGAGATGTACAAAAAGATCCCGTCTCTCTTTGAGATCGTGGTGCGGCCCACGGGGCAGCTGGCTGAGAAACTGGGGGTCAGGTAGGTGCCCCCTCCATCCCTGCTTGGGGGTTTCGGAGGGGGAGATGGGAGTTTCGGGTTTAGGGGTGGGGAATGGGGATCTGGGGGGAAAAGTGGGGGTCTAGGGGGAGAAATCGGCATCTGGGAAGGAATAATGGGGGGATGGGGAGGAAAGTGAGAGTTTGGGGGGGGAGATGGAGGGTTTGGAGGGGGGAAACGGGGGTTTTGGTTGGAAAAAATGGGGACTTGAGTGGGAGGAAATAGGGATTTGGGGTGGAAAAATGGGGTCTGAAGTGGAAGGATGGGGGTTTGGGGTGGGAAAATGGAGGTTTGGATGGGAAACGGGGGATTTGGGGGGGAAAAGGAGGATTTTAGGGGTGTTGATGCATTCCACACGCATACATCTTCTCTTGAAGGCACCCAGGGGTGGGAAAATGGGGATTTGGGGCTGAAAAGGGGAGATTTGGGGCTGAAAGGGAGAGATTTAGGGCTGAAAAATGAGGATTTACAGTTGAAGAATGGGGATGTGGGGCTGAGAATTGCAGATTTGGAGTGGAAAATGGGGATTTGGGGGTCAGTACTCCTCTCTAAGCCATGTTTTCTCCTCCTGCAGGCACCCAGGGCCCCCCCCACCCCGCTTCCCTGGTCCTGGAGGACCCCCAGGCCCCATGGGCGGCCCCATGCACCCCGATATGCACCCTGACATGCACCCCGACATGCATCCCGACATGCATCCTGACATGCACCCCGATATGCATCCTGACATGCATCCTGACATGCATCCTGACATGCATCCCGACATGCACCCCGACATGCATCCTGATATGCATCCTGATATGCACCCCGACATGCACCCCGACATGCCTATGGGGCCGGGCCCCCCCATGATGCCCTACAGCCCTGAGGGGTCCCCTCACGGTGCCCTCCTGCCCCCCGGCGCCGGCCCCCCCCAGGGATACTATGATGGATTCTATGGACCCCCCCCCGGAGGGGATGGAGATGGAGCACGGAGCCATGGGGGGGGCCAGGTATGTGTGCCCCAATCTGGGGCTTTTTGGTCCCGAATCCGCCTCTCTAACACCTCGTTTTCCCCCACATCCATCCCTATAACACCCCCCTTACCCCAAAATCCACCTCTGTAACCCCTCATCTCCCCCACATCCATCTCTACGACCCCTCATTTCCCCCCAGATACACCCCTTCACCCTCATTTCCCCCAAATTCAGCTCTCTAATGCCATGTTTTCCCCCAAATCCAGCACTAAAACACACCATTTCACCTAAACATACCCAGTAACCTCTTAATACCCCCCAAATCCACCCCTGTAATGCCCCGTTCTCCCAAAATACACTCAGTAACCCCCCATTTCCCCAAATCCGCTTCTAAAACGCCCCATTTTCCCCCCAAATCCAGCTAATAACCCCTCATTTTCCCCAAATCCACCTCTATATCACCTCAATTCCTGCTGTATCCACCCAATGACCCCTCGTTTCCACCAAGCCCACCCCTGTAACCCTCTATTTCCCCCCAAACCCACCTTTTAACCTCTCATTTCCCCCAAATCCACCTCTAATATGCTCTGTTTCCCCCCAAATACACCCAATAACCCCTCATTTCCCCAAGTCCACTTCTGTAATGCCCCCTTTATCCCCAAATCCACTTTGTCACCTCTCATTTCTCCCAAATCCATTTCTAAAACATCCCATTTGCCTCCAGAAACACCCTTCAACCCTTCATTTCCCCTAAATCCACCTCTATAACTCCCTATTTCTCCCAAATCTGCCTCTAAAATACCCCTTTTCCCCCCAAATCCACCCAATAACCCCTCATTTTCCCCCAAGGTCCACCCTATCACTCCCCATTTCCCCCAAATCCACCCAGTAACCCCCCATTTTCCCCCCAAGTCCACCCTATCACTCCCCATTTCCCCCAAATCCACCCAATAACCCCCCATTTTCCCCCCAAGGTCCACCCTATAACTCCCCATCTCCCCCCAATCCACCCCCCTCCCCCACCTCCCCCTCCACTCACCCTCTCCCTCTCCCCGCAGACCCCTACGCTCCCTATGAGGACATGGAAGGACCCCCCCCCGGCAGCCACCTGTACCCAGACCCCCCCCCCAGAGCACGACCCCGAGGATCCCCCCCCCGTCCCCGATTTCCTCCCCTCGGCGCAGCGCGCGCTGTTCCTCCGCATCCGCCACAAACAGCGCGAGGAAGAGGAGCGGGCACGAAGGCTGGCGGAGGGGGGGCGGCCCGAGAGGGACCCCAAGGAGGGTGAGTGGGGTCTGAGGGGCTTGGGGAGGCTTGGGGGGGGGGGGATATGCTGCTTTTTCAGGGTCTTTGGGGGGAATCTGAGCTCCCTGGGGGGTTTTGGGGTGAGCTCGGGGGTATGGAGTGTTTTGATGATAAATAGGAGGGTTTTGGGGTGGGTTTGGGGACTCTAGGGGTGGGGTTGGGGGGAAATTTGAGCCATTTTGGGGTCAGTTAGGGGACTCATTGGGGGGGGGCGCTGCATTTTGAGGTGGGTTTGGGGACGTTGGAGCAATGGAGTGGCTTTGGGGTGGGAGAGTCGGGGGGGGGGCACTGGATTTTGGGGTGAGGAGTGGGAGGTTTTGGGGTGGGCTTGGGGGTACGGAGTGTTTTGATGATAAATAGGAGGGTTTTGGGGTGGGTTTGGGGACTTTAGGGGAGGGGTTGGGGTTTTGGGGTGGGCTTGGGGAGTTTAAGGAAGAAGGCAGTGGATTTTGGGTTCAGTTGGAGGGAAATTTGAGCCATTTGGGGGGGGAGTTAGGGGACTAATTGGGAGAGCGCTGCATTTTGAGGTGGGTTTGGGGACTTTGGAGTAATGGTGGTGGATTTGGGGTAGGATCGTCTGGGGGGGAGCACTGGATTTTGGGGTGGGTTTGGGGACATTTGAGCACTTGGGGCTTCGTTTGGTGAAATCAGAGCTCTTTGGGACAGATGGTCAGGGGAGGCACCAAATGTTGGGGTTCATTTGGTGACATTTGGACCCCCCCCCTCATTAACACCACCCTAACGACCCCCCCAGGTGACGCTGCCCTGTGGTACTCCAGCGATGAGGACGAGGGTGGCAGCGTCTCGTCCATCCTGCGCACCCTCAGGCAGCAGAGCGGCGCTTTGGGGCCCCCCCACCCCTCTATGGGGCCGCCCCCCGGTTCCATGGGGCCGCCCCACACCGCGGACCCCCGATTGCAGAAAGCAGCGGCGTCGGGGGGTGGGGGGCGGCCGGCAGACCCCCGGCTGCGGGACCCCCGCTTGGCACGGCACAACAAAACAGAGCCGCCTCACCCCAAAACGGAGGATTATCCCAAAACGGACCCTAATTATCCCAAAACGGAGACGGATTATCCCAAAATGGAGGCGGATTATCCCAAAATGGATCCCCACAACCCCAAAACGGACCCTTCCCACCCCAAAACGGACTCCCTCCCCAAATCCCGCCTCCCCGACGAGGAGGACGACGCCGATCCCGAACGTTCCCTACGGGACCGCCCCGTTGTCATCCCCCTGGAGCCGCCGCCGGGGCAGCCGCCTCGGGACCCCCCGCTGTCACCGGCACCGTTTTGTCCCCGCGCCGCGGGACGTCGCCCTCACCAAGCCCGCCTTCGCCCGCATGGTGCTGTGGAGCCCCGAGGATCTCCTCCCTCTGCCCATCCCCGTGCAGGACGTCACCGTAACGCCCGGCGGGGACCCCAGGCTGCACCGCGCCGACCCCCGGCACCGCGCGCTCCCGACGGATCCCGGCGTCACCACAGAACCTTCCTCCAAGCTGCCGGATTTCGAGCTGTTATCCCGCATCCTACAGACGGTGAGCGCGGGCGGCGGTGACAGAACAGGCGACGCCACAGGTGACAAACAACCCGGTGACAAAACCACCGGGCCGGGCGACGCGTTCCCCGCTCCCGCTGACAAACCCGCGGGCGCTGGCGACAAACCTGCCGATAAACCGGGTGGCACCGAGCGTCCCAGCGACCCCCGTGTGCGCAAACCCCTGTCGGACCCCCGGCTGCAGAAAGCTGCAGCCAAAGCCCCGGAGCTCGGTGAGTCGGGTGACGATGCGGGCGATGCTGCGGGTGACGCTGGGACCCCCTTGGCACCCTACGACCCGCGGCTGAGCCGTGGCGCGGCGCAGAGCCGTGTGCTGAGCGCCATCAGTCTGTACGACCCGCGGGCGCCACCGGCTGGGGACGGTGTGGGGGGACGTGGGAAGGATCAGCCCTACAGCCGCCGATCGCCGCTGGCGGAACCGGCGCAGGATCGCTACAACAGCTACAACAGACCACGGCCAAGGGGCACGGCTGGGAACAGTGGGAACAGCGCGGCCCCGGAGGGCACAGAGCAGGATGAGACGGACAGCACTGCGTCACTCAAAGATGTCTTCAAGGGCTTCGACCCCACGGCGTCACCCTTCGGGCAGTAGCGGTGGTTGTTGGGCTGCCATGGGGGCTGTTGGGCTGTGATGGAGGTCGTTAGGCTGGAGCGGCAGTTGTTGGGCCCTAATGGGGGTTTGCTGGGCTGTGATGGAGTGTTGCTGGGCTGTGATGGTGGCTGCTGGGTTGTGATGGGGGCTTTTGGGTTGTCATGGGGGCTGCTGGGCTCTAATGGGGATTGGTTGGGATGTAATGGAGGTTGTTGGGCTGGAGCGCTGGCTGTTGGGCTGCAGTGGCAGTTGTTGGGCTGCGATGGGGGTCATTGGGCCATGATGGGGGTTGTTGGGCTGTGATGGGGGTCATTGGGTCCTGATAGGGGTTGTTGGGCTGTGATGGGAGTCATTGGGCTCTGATGGGGCTTGTTGGGCTGTGATGGTGGCTGTTGGACTGTAATGAGGATCGTTGGGCCCTAATGGGGGTTGTTGGGCTGTAGTGGGGGTCGTTGGGCCCTAATGGGGGTTGTTGGGCTGTGATGGTGGCTGTTGGGTCCTAATGGGGGTTGTTGGGCTGTAATAAGGATCATTGGGCCCTAATGGGGTTTATTGGGCTGTAGTGGGGGTCATTGGGCCCTAATGGGGCTTGGTGGGCTGTGATGGTGGGTTTTAATGGGGGCTGTTGGGCTGTGTTGGCTGTTGGCGAGGTTTGGTGTGAACGGTGTGGGGCGAGCGGCTGAAAGTGGGGGGAATAGGGCAGAATTTGGGGCAAAGGAGGGCGTGGGGTTGTGAGGTTGGGGGGGTGTGAGTGCAGGGTGGGGTGTTTTGGGGGGGAAAGGAAATGGAGTTGTGTGGGGTTCGGGGGAAATGGTGGTGAAACGTGTGGAGTTTGGGAGTGATGTTGTGTGGAATGGGGGGGGGAATAGCAAAAAGTGGGGGGGAAATAGCAAAAAGTGGGGGGAATAACCCAAAATGTGGGAGAACAACCCAAAATGTGGGGGGAACGACCCAAAACGTGGGGGAAAATGAGGTGAGATGGGCGAGATTTGGGGAAATGCGACGAGAAAAGTGCAGGAAGTGAGGAAGAATGGGTGGAATGAGGAGAAAATGAGGTGAAATGTGGGGAATTTGGGGAAAAATAATGGGAAAATGTGTTAAAAGTGGGGGAAAAAAATGGGCAGGATGTGGTGAAAATGACCCAAAATGAAGCCGAAATTTGGAAAAAAATGGGCAAAATATGGTGAAAATTACCCGGAATGTGCAAAATTGGGGGGAAAACAAGCCACAAAATATCCCCAAATGCCTCAAAACCCCCCAAATCTCTGTGAAAATGTTGAGTTTGGGGGATCTGGGCTCATTTGGGGCAATTTTGGGGTTGGTTTTGTTCTCCTGAAGACCCCGATGGGATTTTTTGGGTTAAACCCAATCCCCAAAATGCCCCCAAATGCCCCAAAATCTCCATTGCCGCAAAGAAACGCCGAGTTCCGCTCTCCCACCCACCAAAAAATTGGGTGAAATTCTGCCAATTTGGGGCAATTGGAGATGAATTGCCAGCTCCCATCCGGCTCCAACTCCCCCCTTCACCCCCCCCCCCCCAAAAAAAAAGTGTTAAATAAGGTGAAATTGGGCCAAAAAACAGCACTTTTGGGTGCGCTCGTCCCCTCCGCCTGTACAGAAGTTGCGCTTTTTTGTAAAAAATCCCCATTTTTACACAAAAAAAAAAAACCCAAAATTGGCGTTTTTTGGTTGTTTTTTTTTTTTTCTTCTTTTTTTTTTTGCAAAGCTTGAACCGAATTTTGGCTTTTTTTTTTTTCCAACTTGTAATAAACTGTAAATAGCACTGTCCCCACTTTTGGGTCCCATTTCTGCTGCTTTTGGGTTCTGAGGCCTTGTAGGAAAGTGGTGGTTTTTGGCACGACGTCCCGGACCCCTTTTTGGGGGGTTTTTGGCCCCCAAAATCCAACATTGTCCCATGGGAAGGGAGATGGGATTTTTGGGGTAGAACTGGGGGGGTTTTAGGGTTTGGGGGAATTGGTGAAGTTTGGGTTTTTTGAGGGTGGGATTTGGGGTTTGGGGGGGGGGGGTTGGGGATCCGGGGGAATTTTTGGGGTGGAATTGGGGGATATTTGGGGGAATCTTTGGGATTTTGAGGTGGAATTGGGGGTTTTGGGAGAGAAGAGGGGTTGGTTTTGGCCCCCATAGCACCCTATAGAGTCCCATAGTACACCACAGCTTCCTATAGCCCATACTGGATCCCTATTGCATCCTATAGAGCCCCACAGCCCTCACAGCAACCTACAGAGGCCACAGTGCCCTATAGTGCCCTATAGCCCATATAGGATCCCAATAGCCCCCATAGCATCCTATAGAGCCCCACAGCACCCTATAGAGCCCTATAGAGCTCTGTAGCCCCCACAGCCCACCCTGTAGCCCCTATAGAGCCCCACAGCCCCTATAGAGCCCTATAGAGCCCCACAGCCCCTATAGAGCCCCGCAGCCCCTATAGAGCCCCGCAGCCCCTATAGAGCCCCACAGCTCCTATCCGCCCCATCATGCCCCGCGCTCTTCCTCCTCTCTTTCCCGCGCCCCATGCAAACGAAGGGGGCGTGGCCTATGTCACTATTTGCCCCGCCGGGGATGGAAGGGGTGTGGCTGCTCACCTGGCTGCGCACCTGCGTGAGGTCATCGGGCGGCGCCTCGTCGCGCAGCAGTGACGTCATCTGGGCCATGGCGGCGGGGCCGGTGCTGGCGCTGCTGCTTCTGCTGCCCGCGGGCGGCGGGGGGGTGCCGGGCGGGCCCGGGAGTGACGGTACGGGCGGGGGCGGAGCTGGGAGGCGGGACGGAGCGGGGATTTGGGGAAGGGGGGGGGGGGTTTCTTTGGGGGGGAATTACTTTTGAGGGGGAGAAGGGACAGAAGGGAGGGCGGGGCCTAACGGGAAGCGGAAGTGGGGAGGGGCCGCGAGGCCACGCCTCCCTCGGGGTCCTCCCATTTCGACCGCCTTTAGGCCTCGCCCACCGTGCCCCCCGCCCTTTTAGGCTCCTCCCCCCTTTTGGGTCCCACCCTTTTAAGGCCCCTCCCCCTTTTACCCTCATCTTTTATGGCCCCCCCCCCGGAAGCCCCTCTCCTGTTGTCTCCACCCTTTCATGCCTCTCCCCCTCCCCTCCCCTCCCCCCCCATCTTAAGCCCATCCCTTTTTTCTCCCCTCCCCTTTTTATCCCCATCTTTTAGGGCCCTCCCCTTTTGTCCCACCCTTTTCGGCCCCTCCCCCTTTAGCCCAACCCTTTTTGTCTTCCCTCCAACCTTTGAGTGTCCCCCCACCCCTTGGGGACAAATGGGGACAAATAGGGACAGACAGGGACAACAGTAGGAATGAATGGGGACACTGTGGGAACGAATGGGGACACATGGTGACACCCCTACAGCCCCCAGCAAAGCACCACCGCCGGACGTCACCGCGCCGTGGGACTCTGCCTACCAAGGTACCGCCAGCACGGGGGATTGGGTTGGGGTGACACCACCGGGTGACACTGGGTGACAGTGCCAGGAGTGGAGGGCGACACCACAGGGTGACACCATCACGTGTCAGTGCTGGGTGACAGCACTGGGGTGACAATGCTGGGTGACCACCGGGTGACACAAAAGGGTGACACCACCAGGTGATAGAGGGTAACAACTGGGTGACACCAGTGGGTGACACTGCGGGGTGACAACTTGGTGACACTGCTGGGTAGCAACTGGGTGACATTGCTGGGTGACAACTGGGTGACATTTCTTGGTGACGCTGCTGGGTGGCAACTGGGTGACATTGCTGGGTGACAACTGGCTGATACTGCTGGGTGACACGGCTGGGTGACAACTGGGTGACATTTCTTGGTGATATTGGTGGGTGACAACTGGGTGGCACTGCTGGGTGGCAAATGGGTGACACTGCTGGGTGGCAAATGGGTGCCATTGCTGGGTGACAACTGGGTGGCATGGCTGGGTGACACCGTTGGGTGACATTGGTGGGTGACAACTGGGTGGCATTTCTTGGTGACATTTGTTGGTGACACCACTGGGTGGAATTGCTGGGTGACAACCGGCTGACAAGGGCTGGGTGACAAAACTGGGTGCCACCACCAGGTGGTGATGAGAGACAACCAGGTGACGATTCCGGGTGACGTTGTTGTGCCCCTTCCCCCGTCGTCCCCCCCCCCCCCCGTACCCACAGATCACTGCGTTGCCCCCCCCCTGACCGGGCCGTGCCGCGCCGCCTTCCAGCGCTGGTTCCACAGCCCCGAACATCGCGACTGCCGGCCCTTCATCTACGGCGGCTGCCGGGGGAACCGCAACAACTACCGGAACAGGGAGGAGTGTCTGCAGCGCTGCCGGAGCGGTACTGGGGGGGGGCAGCGTGGGGACGGGGGACGGGTGGCAGGGGGGGACAGTGGGGGGGTGACATGGGGGCAACATGGGGAAATAAGGGGGGACACCGTGGAGGCTGGGGGGGGGGACAGTGGGGAGGACAACATGGGGGGAATGCTGGGGGGGACAACGTGGGGACAGTGGAGGGGTGATGTGGGGACAGCGTGGGGGGGAACATGGGGATATTAGGGGGACAGCGTGGGGACAGTGGGGGGGTGATGTGGGGATATTAGGGGGGACACGGTGGGGGCTGGGGGGGGGACAGTGGGGGGAACACTGGGGAGGACAACATGGGGATAGTGGAGGGGTGACATGGGGACAGCGTGGGGGGGAGCATGGGGACATTAGGGGGGGCAGCGTGGGGACAGTGGGGGGGCAACATGGGGATATTAGGGGGGACACGGTGGGGGCTGGGGGGGGGACAGTGGGGGGAACACTGGGGAGGACAACATGGGGACAGTGTGGGGAATGCTGGGGGGGACAACATGGGGATAGTGGAGGGGTGACATGGGGACAGTGTGGGGGGGAGCATGGGGATATTAGGGGGGGCAGCGTGGGGACAGTGGGGGGATGGCAGGGGGGCAGTGGGGAGACACCATGGGGGCTGGGGGGGGACAGTGGGGAGGACAATATGGGGACAGTGGGGGGAATGCTGGGGGGGACAGCATGGGGACAGTGCAGGGGTGACATGGGGGACAGCGTGGGGGGCGACATGGGGATAGTAGGGGGGACAGCATGGGGACAGTGGGGGGGATGACATGGGGATATTAGGGGGGACACGGTGGGGGCTGGGGGGGGGACAGTGGGGAGGACAACATGGGGATATTAGGGGGATGGTGGGGGGGAACACTAGGGGGGACAACGTGGGGACAGTGGAGGGGTGACATGGGGACAGCGTGGGGGGGAACATGGGGATATTAGGGGGGGCAGCGTGGGGACAGTGGGGGGGCGACATGGGGATATTAGGGGGGACACTGTGGAGGACAATATGGGGACAGTGGGGGGACGGTGGGGGGAGCACTGGGGGGGACAACATGGGGATAGTGGAGGGGTGACATGGGGACAGCGTGGGGGGGAGCATGGGGACATTAGGGGGGACACGGTGGGGGCTGGGGGGGGGACAGTGGGGAGGACAACATGGGGACAGTGGAGGAGCACCATGAGGGTACTGGGGGGACACCATGGGGACAGTGAGTGGGCATTGGGACTGCATGGGGACACTGGGGGGGACATGTGATGTGGGGTGATGTGGGGACGCCATGGGGACATTGGGGGGACACTGGGGGGACATCAGAGGGACAATGGGGAGAATGTGGTGAGGGATACAATGGGGACAGCTGGTGGGGGGGACACTTATGAGGGGATTTTGGGGGGACAGTGAGGGGATGGGAATGGGGTCGTGGGGGGTGGGGGGGGCATAGGGACACTGTGGGGTCACTGTGGGATAACAGGGGGACATTGTGGGGATGGCATGGGGACAATGGGGGGGTTGGGAACAGGGCTGGGGACATTGTGGGAACAGTAAGGAAGGGATGGGGCTGAGGGACAGTGGGAGCTGGGGGGATGGGGGGGGAACATTGAGGGGAACAATTGGGGGCGTTGGGACAGAACTGGGGACATTGTGGGGACAATGAGGAGGGGATGGGGGGCACTGAGGGAGGACATTGAGGGGAGGGAAAGTTGGGGGGGGAGACGACAGCAATGGGGACGGCACAGTGACCCCCTTCTCCCCCTCTCCCTCCAGGTGACAGCAGCAGCTGGCACCCCACAGGTGAGCATCCCCCTGACCCCCCCCCAGGTGACACTGTGTGTCCCCCCCCCCAATTAACGCTGTCACCTCCCATCCCCAGCCCTGCTGCTGGCGCTGCTGCTGGTGGTGACGCTGGCGCTGGCTGTCCTGGTTGTCACCCGCTGTGGCATCACCCAATTCTGGGGCCGCCGGAGCCACAGCATCGACAAAGAGACGCTGATGGGCAGCACTGACGCCTGAACCCCAAAACGCCGTTTCTTACCCCAAAAAAATGGGCTCTGCTGCCCCAAATGGGGCTTTGCTATCCCCCAAAAATGACTCCCCACTTCTTCCTGCCCCAAAAATGCTGCTTTTGTCCCCAAATCATGACATTTTCTCCCCCAAAATGCCACTTTTCTCCCCCAAATGCGACTCCTCTCCCCTGAAATGCCACTTTTCTCCCCCAAATCATGACATTTTCTCCCCTAAAATCCCACTTTCCTCCCCAAAATATACTTTTCTCCCCACAAAATAGGCTTTTCTATTCCCCAAAAAGGACTCTTTTACCCCAAAACTCAGCTTCTCCGCTCCAAACGGCCCAAAAGTGGCCATTTTGACCCCAAAATTGTGCATTTCTATCTCATTTTTCCCCCCATGAACCATTTTTTCCCTCAAAATCTGAATTTTCTTCCCGCAAACTGAGCTCCTTTATCCCAAATTGGGTATTTCAATACCAAAACAGCTCTTTTTTCCCCTAAAAATAGAGCTTTTCTCCCCAAAAATGGATATTTTCCCCACCCAACAGAGCTTTTCTAACCCAAAATGAGTCATTTTCCCCCCAAAATGGGACGTTTCCCCCCCAAAATTCAGCCTTTCTGTCCTAAAATTGACCACTTCTATCCCAAAATGAGGCATTTTAACCCAAAATACAACTTTTCTCCCCCAAAATTGAACGTTTTTTCCCCCAAAAGAGTTCTTTTTCCCCCCCAAAAAGGGGCTTTTTTCCCTCAAAATGGGGCTCTCCCCCAAAATCGAGCTTTTCTACCCCCAAACTGACCGTTTCTACCCCACAATTGAGCTTTTCTCCCCCCCCCCCCCCCCCCCCCCCCGGGCTCTTTTCTGATTGCCCCCCCGGGGGGGGGCAGCTGATGCCATTCGCGATGTTTTTTGCACCCGTTGGGGCTTTTTAATGAGATGTAATTAATTAATGGGTTTGTAGGGGGCTTTTTTTTGTACACTTGAAAGGGATTTTTGGAATAAAGGGAAATGTGAACCCACCCCCCCCCCCCTCTCTTCATCCCCCCCCCTCCTTCCTGTGCCCCATTGGTTGGGGGGGGGGGGGTCACTGAGCCCCATGGACCCCACAGAGGCCCCCACCAGCACCTCATTGTCACCCTAAGGACCCCATTGTCCCTTTTCCCCCCCCCCCAGATCCCATTGTCACCCCCAGGACCCCACTGTACATCCCCCCCCCCCCCCCCCAACCTCATTGTCACCTCAAAGTCCCCATAAAGACCCCACTGTGTCCCCCCCCCCCCCCCTTGGGCCCCACAGTCACCCTCAGGATCCCAGTGTCCCATCCCCCCTCTAGCAACTCGCTGTCACCTTCAGGACCCCCTTTTATCCCCCCCCCCCCCCCCCCCCCCAGCGCCCCACTGTCACACTGAGGACCCCACTGTCTCCCCCAGCACCTCATTGTCACCTCCAGGACCCCAACGTCCCTCCCCCCACTCCATCTCTTCTCATTCCCCAGTGACCCCCCCCCGCCCCCCAGTGCCCCCCCAGTGCACCCCAGAGCCCCCCACTGCCCCCCAGTGCCCCCCAGTGTCCCTCAGAGACCCCCAGTGCCCCTTAAAATCACCTCAGAGCCCCCCCCCCCAGTCCCCATCAGTGCACCCCAATGCCTCCCAGACGCCCTAAGCGCCCCCCCACTTCCCTCAGAGCCCCCCCCCAGCACCCATCAGAGCCTCTCAGAGCCCCCTGAGTGCCCCCCAGTGCCCATCAGAGACCCTCAGAGCCCCCCAGAGGCCCTCAGTGCCCCCCACTTTCCCCCAGACCCCCCCTGTACCCATCAGCGCCCCTCAGAAGCCTGCAGTGCCCCCCCAAGTGCCATTCAGCGCCCCTCAGAACCCCTCAATGCCCTTCAGTGAGCCTCAGAGCCCCCCGGTGCCCATCAGAGTCCCTCAGAACCCCCCCAGGACCCCTCAGAGCCCCCCCAGCGTGCTTCAGAGACCCCCAGTGCCCCTCAGAGCCCCCGAGTGCCCTTCAGTGTCCCCCCAGAGACTCCTAATGGCCATCAGAGTCCCTCCGAGCCCCCCCCCCCCCGGTGCTTCCCAATGGGTTCTGAGGGGCACTGGAGTGCACTGCTGGGCTCAGTGGGGTGCTGGGGGTTCTGAGGGTCCCCCAAGGGGGGCACTGGGGGGGGGGGAGTGGTGTATGAAGATTGATTTCTTTGTAGTGGGCTGATGGTGGGAGGCGGCGTTGCTGGGTGATATTGGGGCACGACTTAGGGGTGACATTGGGGTGACACCGGGGTGATGGTGGGGGGGGTATCGCTGGGGGGGGGGGGGGGGGGGGGGGGGTGACATCGTTGGGCTGACGGTGGGGAGCTGATGTGGTTGGGGTGCCGTTAGGGTGACGTTGGGGTTGGTGGAGGGGTGACCCAGGTGACAGGTTGACATTTGGGGTGATGGTGGGGGTGCGACTGGGGGGGGGGGGGTGACAGCAGGGAGGGAGGTGGGGGAAGGGGGCGATGCTGAGGGCGACTCTGGGGAGTGATTTTGCTGATGGTGGGGCATTGCTAAGGGGGGACAGTGGGGTGATGTTGGGGGAACAGGGGGGGGGGTGACTTCAAGGAGTGATGCTGGGAGGTGATATTGGGCTGAGGGTGGGGATGACATGGGTGACACGGGGGGGGGGGGTCGCGCCGAGGTGTCACTGTAGGTGACATCAGGGTTGTGGAACAGACCCCCATCTGCTCCAGCCGTGCTCTCAGCAGCCCTTGGACCCCGCTGCTCCCTTGGGCCGCACGGTGCCACCCCCGCAGCTCTCTCTGCCAGGGTACAAATCCCATCCATCAAAGCTGCTCTTTAGGAGCAAAACCGAAGACTCAAATCCACATCTGCACCTCTGCTGGTTTTGTTTGTTTTTTAAATGATGCTCTCTGTATTTTGCCTGCAGCCCCCGCAGCCTCCAGCTGCAGCACCGTTGGCCCGCAGCGGGGCCCATCTTCATCCTCGCTTGGCCTCCAGCTGCTGTGCATCCTCCCTGCATCCCCTGCCGTGGCCGAACAGCAGCACTGCAGCCGGCAGGGACCTCGCAAGGGGGTTTATGGAGGAAGTGACCCCAAAGGACGTGGCTGGGGTGGAAGTTCATTACTGTCACCTCAGACCTGGAAAAGGGGAACGAAGAAGAGCCAAGTGCTGAGCCTGGACGGCGGCCCCCCTCTCTTGCTCAGACCCTACCTGGGTGGCAGAGGCACGGGGCAGCTGCTGCTCCAGCCCAGGAAGGCTCAGGCTGGGGGCCCTCATTGGCTCCAATGTGCGGCCGCTGCAGAGGTGAAGCCCTTCAGGCGCTGCCCTTATCGCCCCCCAAAGCCCCCCAGCAGCCCCGCTCTCACCTCTCGCCCCCTGGCCTCCGTCGCCACCCCCCGAGCTGCCAGCACCAAACCCAGCCCAGGGCCCAGCAGAGCTATGGGGAGGGCGCAGGCAAGGGCCAAGGGAGCCGGGGGCCGGCGGTAGGGGGCAGCTGGGCCCCCCCCCACCTCCTCCTCGCAACGGGGTCCCATGTAACCGGGGGGACAGGCACAGACGTGACCGGAGAAGTGGGTGTAGCAAGTAGCACCGTGCAGGCAGGGCCCCGAGGCACAAGCATCAGCGCGCTGGCGGCAGTCGTCTCCAGCGTAGCCCAGGGTGCAGGAGCAGCTGAAGCTGTTGGTGCCGTCCACGCAGGTGCCGCCGTTGGCACAGGGGTTGGGGCTGCAGTCGTCCACGTTGTTTTCGCATCGTGCCCCCGAGAAACCGGGTTGGCATTTGCAGATGACGCTGTGACCCAGATCCAGGCAGTGCCCACCTGAAGGCGGAGACGGGGGTCAGCGCCGGCCGGGGGGAGGCGCAGCGAGGCAGGAAAGGAGCCGCGGGTCGCTCACCGTGCAGGCAGAGGCGGTTGGCGCAGCGGTCGGCACGGCGCTCGCAGTTGGAGCCGTGGAAGCCGGGGGGGCAGCGGCAGCTGTAGCCAGCCCCGGAGTTGGGGGCAGGCGCACAGGCGCCTCCATTGAAGCACGGCCCCAGGGCACAGGGTGACGGCGATGCCTCCGGCAGCGGATCCGGCACGGGGATTTTCTCCGCCGTTTCAGGGGCTTTGGGTGACGGGGGCCATATTGGGCCGGGGGGGTCGCAGCGCAGCCCCGCAAGCGTCGCTCCTGTAGGCCTGCAAATGGGGGCACGGGACTCATCCTGAAGGAAGCCCCGGGTGGTGGTGGCAAGAGCATGGGGGTCATTTTGGAGGTGTCACTTACCGTGCTGTTAGCGCTGGAAAGGGTGCAGCCCCGGCCATCAGCCCCCACAGCCCTCTGCACGGGGACAGGGATCAGAAGGCGGTGGGGACAGAACGGAGCCGGATGGGGAGAGGGTGGGCACTCACGGTGGGCGCAGCACAGAGGCCGGCAGCGACGGCGTGGGGGGACGCGGCAGGCGGCAGAGTAAGGGAGGCAGCGACGGATGCAGGGGGAGCAGGGGGGGAGGCAGCGGGGGCCACGGGCGGGAAGGCGGCAACGCAGGCGAGTGCTGAAGCGCAGCCCCCCCCCGGCACCCCCCTGCCACGGACCCCCCGGCACCAAGCGCTGCTGTGCCACCGCACGTCCCAGCAACCGGCTCTGGGGACCTGGGCAGACATCAGTGAGAGCAGCAGGACCCCCTCCTTTTATCCCTGACAGCCCCCTTCTGTGCCCACGGGCTCCCCTTCGCCCTCCACCCCCCTGACCTCCATCTGCCCCTCTTGCACAGCTGCCCCCCCAGCCCCGAACATCGAATCTCCTTCAGATTACATGAACTCCCCCTCGCCAGCCCCTCACCAGGCACCCAGGGCTTCTTCCCCCCCTCAACTCTGCTTTGCAGTAGCTGCTCCCCTTCATTCATCCCCACCTCCCACCCGCCTCCTTTCATCTCCCCTAATGACCAAACGATTCTCTTCCCACTCCCTGCTCCCACAGGACTCTCTGGTCCCTAAGGATGCCCCCCTTCGAGCCCCCATTAATTCCCTACTCACCTCCGGGGCCCTTGGCCTCCTCCAGCCGCCAGGACTCGATGATGAGGGAGACAGTGCCCTGGTGGCAGTGGGGAGCAAAGACGTGGGGGGAGATGGGGGGGAAGGGAGGCACAGGAAGGGCATTTGTAAGATCCTGGAGAAGCCCAAGCCTTGGCTCCATCAGGGTGGGCTGGGGGAAATCCTCACCGGCCAAGGGAAGGCGAAGGGCAAGCGAAGAATGCGTGGAGCCCCTGGGGTTGGAGGGGGGCCGGGGGGGCTCTGAGCGGCCCCCAGACTGCAGCCAATCCCCATGGAGGGGCGCAAACAGAGACGGAAAACGAGGCGACAAGAAGGGGGGCCCCTGCACGGCCCCCCCCACGCCGACAGCACCCGCAGCTCCAGCACCCCAGCCAGCTGCACCTGCAGGTGGGCATCAGGATCCCCAATCCCCCCCTTCTCCTTCCAGTTCCCCACAGCACCCCAAAGCCCCTGCTTGCACGCCAGCACCCTACGGAAGGACGCCCTTGGGATTCCTCCCACCGCCATCCCTCATCCATCCCCCAAACTCCTCCAAACTGACCCCTACCAAAGACCCCTCAGCACCCCCTGCTCCGAGGGTAATTCAGAACATCCCACAAAGGCGCCGCTGCCCCCCTCCCCTCCTCCCCTTCTTTTCAGAGCTTCAAGGACAAAGATGCCCAGCCAAGCACCCAAAGCAAAGCAAAGGGAATCCCCCTGAGCCAAAAATCCCTGCCAAAGGGCATCCTGAGCCCCTGCAGGGTGCGCTCACCACGGAAGGGCACAGCAGGGCAAGGATGGCAGCCAGGAGCAGCAGAGCCATGGCCCGGTGCTGGGGTACAGTGGGGTGGGGGGCTCCCACGTGGTCCCAGAGCTCAGCAGGGTCTGAACCCGCTGCCACCCCTGGAACCCCCTGATAAGGACCAGGCCCCATCCTGTTATAAACCACACCTCCGACCCCACCTACAGCACACCCCCATAGGGGGGAAAAGGGGGGGAGGCAGCCCCCCCCCTGTGCTTCTTCCATCCTCCCACAGGCCCCAGGACAGCGGGAGAGGTGACAACACTCCCTGCCCCCCATGACAAAAGCAGCAGCAGAATCCCCACGGCTCCACGTAACCCTTTATTCACCCTCGCGGAGCCAAACCTCCCAAAATAACAAAACAAAAAAAAGAAATGTAGCTCAGACACAGCGCCAGGACCACCAGTAAAGTCCAAGCATGCAGTAAACGCGATGACAACGTCCTGGTGACACGATGACAACATCTTGGGCCATCACTGCTGCTTGGATCGTGCCCAGAGACGGCCAGCCAGGGCGCCCAGGAAGAGCCCCGTCGGCTTCTTGCCCTGCGCCATCTCAGCCAAACGCTGCTGCTCCTCCTGCATCCCAACCAGAGCACAAAACACCCGTCGCCATTCAGATGTTGCTGCACCTTGGCGCCTTCCTCACTCTCCCACGTCTTCTCCCAGCCTCCTCACCTCCTCCAGCTGCGACCGGCGGCGTTTAAAAGCCGCCAGCGGATCGTCCTCCAGCGCGTAGTTCTCCAGCACGCTCCTCACGTCTTCAACACCACTGAGGGCAATGGCTGAGGGAAGCGGGGTGGGAACACATCAGGGCTGGGCAGGGAGAGGTGCTGGGCAGGATGTGGGGGTGTTTTTTTTTTTTCTCCTCACTTTTAAGGAAAGCAGTGAGGTCGTAGAGGGCGCGATCATCGGAGCTGCCGTCCCAGCGGCGCAGCGCCAGGCCGTTGTAGGGCTGCAGGCAGAAGGCTTCCTTGCGGCAGTCCACCACCACCACCTTGGCAGGATCTCTGTTGAGGCAGGAGATGTCCTGGGGGTGGATAGGGGACAGAGAAGGGCTGCCATAGGGCCGGGGGGGCGGGGGGGGGGGGGCACCGACGTGTCCCTCATCCCTCTCCCCGTCCCCACCTTGACGTGGTGCCCATCCATGTAACGGGTGGCGTCGCGGAAGAGGCGGTAGGAGATGAAGCCGTGCGGGTCGATGCTGTCGATGAGGGGGAAGGCAGTCTGGGGATAGAAAGACGAGTAGGGGGGGGGTCGAGTCGAGCCCACCTTTGGGCTGCAGCCCCTTCCCCACGGCTGCACACACCATGCCCGTTTCGGAGGTGAAGATGACGATCTCGTAGAGCGGCGCGAGCTGCTGCAGGAGGCTGTCGATGCCCGGACGCTTCTTGAAACGCCAGCCAGTGATGAGCTGGAGCAGAGGAAGGAGGCAGAAGGGGGCAAGAGATGAGGCTGTCAGCAGGGGAATGGAGGCAGGAACAACGGGCTGCCACTCACCGACCATTCAGGGTGCAGCAAGACGTCGGTGAGCTCGATGACCAGAGTGTAGGGAGGCTGGTAGTAGGGCTCACGCAGAGGGTCTGGCAGCAGCTTGGCACTGGTGGGCTCGATGATCATCTTGATTGAGAAAGAGCAAGAGACAGGCCACCAATGCTGGGACAAAGGCCCTTCAAATAGGGATGAGAATCCCCCCCCCCAATAAGATCCACAGTAAAACCCCAAAACCAGGCCACGACGTCGCCAGGATGAGGGCAAAGATCCCCCCGAAGAGCACGGGGGTCTTAAAGTGCTGCTGCTGCTGACATCAGCAAGGCTTCCAACAAGAACGGCCCCAAAAGGAGATAAAAACCCAAAGCCCCACGCACCTGCCTGTAGTCCTTGAAGTACTTATATGTCCTGCGGAGCTGCTGGATGCCCACAGGGTCTGTGGAACCAAGCATGGGTGAATGCATGGGGTCTCAAGGAGGGTGAAAATCCCAATCTCTTTCTTCCTACCATCCCCATAGAAATAAAAAGAAACAACACGTAGGACAAAAAGCCCCGCTGGGGCAACCAGCTGGTGCTAACAACATCACAAAAGGCCGCTGCCATGTGTCAAAGCAGCCCAGGGGACACAACTTGTCCCCCATCCCCTGCAAGGGCCGCTGCCGCCTCCCCCCCCCTGCTCCGTTTGTTACTCACCACCATCAAACTCATCGGGGACCTGCAGGGAAAGGAAAACAAATGCAAGAAAAACCACGACCAAAAGGGTGGGAAGAGGGAACCCCAGGCAGGGTGATTTACAGCTAGGTGAGGTGGTTTTCCTGTGCTAGCAGCGCTTCCTTCCGCCCGTGGATGCCCCTCGTTGATTTTCTCACCATCCTGCCGATTGCTTTGTCACCCCCTGGCTATTTTCCCCCTGCCCTTTTGATGTCCCAACAGCCCCGGATGAAGGGGAACAATTCACAGCTCCCCCCCAGGCCGCACATCAAACCCTGATGGCTCTTCTCAGACGGCCCCATAAAGGGGCTTTGGATGGGGGGAGGGGGAAGGGGGGGGAATAAAAGCCACCACGAAATGGGAAGCCTCCCCCGGTTGGTTTTGAGGGCAGTGCAGAGCCGTGATGGATTTAGGAGTCAAATGTTTCTGCATTAGAACTAAATCCTATTTTTTTTTATTTCATGGTCTCCGCTGGCACAGATCTTGTCGGGAGTCTTTTTTACTTTACTTAGGAGAGGTTCTGATAGTTTGCATCGCTTATCTTCTAGAGAACCTTCCTCGGGAATGCGTGCTCAGCATACAGGTGTATATAGGCATATTTTGCCGTGCATATTGCAGGAATACCCTGCACGATATGCACCAGAGAGCAAATCGTGGCATGCCCAAGGAAGAGCCTGAAGAGACATCGGGAAGGCCTGGCATCCCCCCCTCCATCCCCCGGTGTTCTTTGTTTAACGAAGGGTTTGAAGAAAAATCACCATATGAATACAAGGAGAGCACTGAGACATCTCGGAAACAAGGGGGTGGCAGCTGAATGCAAGACAGCAATGAACAAATGGAAACCTTGGAGAAGATTGTGAACCTGGAGCACCCAGCCAATGGGGAAACGGGGGAGGGGGGCAGGTAAAAAGGGGTACAAAGAATCACAGAATGGCCAGGGGTGGAAGGGACCTCAAGGGTCACGAAGCCCCGATCCCCTGCCACACGCAGGGCCACCAACATCCACATTTAACACCACACCAGGCAGCCCAGGCCCCCAACCTGGCCTCCAACACCTCCAGGGATGGACGGGGCATCACAGCCTCTCTGGGCAGCTGTTCAGCCCCTCACCGCTCTCACAGCACAGACATCCAACCTCCATCTGCCCTCCCTTGACTCCAAACCATTTCCCCTCGTCCTGCTGTTACCAACCCTTGCACAGAGCTGACTCCCCTCCTGTCTGCAGGCTCTCTTTAGGCACTGCAGGCTGCAATGAACCCCGCAGCCTTCTTTCCTCCATGCTGAACGAGCCCAGCTCCCTCAGCCTGCCTTCGTAAGGGAAAAGCTGTCATTGTGCCTTAGCGCTGCTCCTGACATTGCAATCGCGAATAAAATCCGCTTTTTATCAGAAATACCGTCCTGACAACAATTATTTGGCCATTCCCAACACGGATCACCGGTGCGGGGACACGCAGCTCACCTTGGCTCCGTGTTCATCCACGGCGTTGCTGCCTGGGAAGGAGGGGAGAACGTGAGGCGGGGTTTGGGGTTGGGTGGGGGGCGGGGATCGGACTGCAGCACCGCGGGGGTCCTTACCGAAGATGTAGATGATGGTGATGCCGGTACCGGCACCCAGCAGCCCCGCCAGCCGCAGGGCCAGCCGCCGAACGGCTGCCAAACGCTGCTTCCTCCGCTGCTCCTCCTCCTCATTACCGGGGTTCGGCCGCCCCGGGGTTCCCTCCAGGCCCTGCGTAAGGATGACCGTGAGGCCCGGAGGCTCCGCTGCGAGCACCGAGCCCTCAGGACCGGCCCTTCCCACGCCTCCTACCGCCTGCTGCTGCCGTAGCCGTTCCTGCAGCACCGCTTCCGTACCGGAAGTGCCCGCACCGCTGCTGCTCACGGCGCGACTCAGCGCGGCGAGGGCCCGGTGGGCCGCGAGGGCGATGCGGGCCCCACGCGCCGCCGCCGTCGCCGCCATTTTCCCGCAGCGCTCGTCTCTAGGGCTGGGAAAGCCACGCTTCCCGGCGTGCCCAGCGGTCGCTGCTGATGACTGGCTGAAAGCGCCGCGCTTCCCGGCGTGCAGCGCGCGGACCGCTGATAGGCTGCAGCGCCGCGCCGTCTCCAATAGCGACGCTTCCCGGCATGCCCAGCGGTCGGCGCTGATTGGCTGGAAGCCCCGCGTTTCCCCGACGAGCTGCGCACCGCGCTATCATCCCTGTCGCCACGCTTCCCGACAACCCCCGCGGCCGGGTCTGATTGGCTGAAAGCTCCGCGCCGTCTCCCGCTGCCACGCTTCCCGGCATGCCGCGCGCTCGGCGCAGACTGGCTAGCAGTGCCTACAATGCCCATCACCCCCCGCGCCCTCCCGGAAGCACGCCGTGTAAGTCGCGCCGCCGCCGCCTCTTCCCCGGAGGAGACGCGGACGGCTGTGGGGGGCCGTGAGAGCGCAAAGCAGCGGCGGAGGAAGAGACGCTGGAAGGGTGGAGGCCCGGACAGGAAAGTCTCGCCTCGGAGCGCCGCGTTCAAGGGAATGCGGGTCGAGGGGTCACAAGCGTTTATTGGATACGGCCATCTCGCTTTAAACGGGCGGCCGGGGAGAAAAACGAAGGGGACCCAGGCAGCGCTCAGGCCTCCAGCAGCTTGCCCAGGAAGCGCAGGTTGAGGATCTTGAGCTGCTCGTCCAGGTCCATGCGCACAATCCCGTCCTCACCGTCGATGCTGAGCAGGATGCCGGTAGCCTCGCGGTCCTCGCCCAGGATCACCTTCACCTGTGGGGACAGCAGGAGCCCAATGGGGCTGAGGGGTATCTGGTAGGTAGCCCAGGAAGGGCCACGGGGATCCACGAGCCCTCCCCTATGCTGTGCGGTGGGATCCAGGGAGAGTGAAGGGGACTGAAAGGGGTGGGAGAGCCAAGGGGGTCCCCGGGCAAGGCAGGAGGGGGAGGCGGAGCCCAAGAGGGGCAGGGGCGGCATGGGGAGCGGTGATGAGCGTACCTTGTTGCTCTTGGTGGGGGTGACGGGCTCCAGGTGCTCACTGGAGATGCTCACCACTTTCTCGCTGTCCTTCAGGTACACAGAGCACATTCCACCCTGCGGGGGGGGAAGGGGAGAACAGAGAATCGGTGTTAAGGTTTGTTACAGTCCTGTCACTGCCCCACACGTGGTACCACCGTGGGCTCACCGTGACGCTGCGGATCACCCCGGTCTGTCCCACTGCCTGGCTGTCCAGATAGGTGTCCCGGACCTTCACTTGGATGTCAGTGGTCACCCAGTCGCTGGAGCTCTGCTCGATGCCTGAACCAGGGGTGTGGGGGTTGTAGCCCCCTGGAGATGGTGCCCCAGGTGTCATGGGGCTGTAGCCCACTGGACTGGGGCTAGGGCTTGCCTGAGGGAGAGAGAAGGCAGCATAAGCAGCAGTGGGAGGCTATGGGAGGCAAGGGAGTGGAAATGGGGGTACCTGGTAGGCCATCGGTGATGGCGTTGGGTGGTAGCTGGCTGGTGAATGGGTGTTCTGATAGCCCACAGGGCTGGGGGCCACTTGGTGGTAGCTCTGGGGGCTGGGGCTGGGCTGGTAGGAGCCTTGTGGCGATGGCACAGCGTAGGGTGAGAACTGGTCAGTGTTGTACCTGCCAGGGTGAGAGGGAGTCATGGGGATGCTGTGTTGCATGTAGACCTCAGGGAACATTATGTCAACCCAGAGCCACGGTTTGGGATCCTCTGGGGCTGCAGTCTCCCCTCAGGGTCCCAACTGTGGTTCCACAGAGCTGTGGTTCCCCTCCCAGGGTTCCAGGGCCAGTGCAGAGTGGAAGGAATGCTCACATGGCTGGCGTGCCAGGGGTCTGGGGGTTGTACGGCTGGGTGACCTGCGGTGATGAAGGGTCAGGATAACCAGGGGTCTGTGGGTTGGGGGTGCCACCGTAGCCTTGTGGTGAGGGCGTGGGCTCGTCATCAAAGCCATATTCAAAGTCCTCATCGGCTCTGTGGAAGGAAGACAAACCTCATCACCACCGCCAGCTCAGTTCAGTGACTGGGCCCCTGCAGTGAGGACAATCCAGAATCGCTGGAGCCACGGCAGCGATCAGAGATCCCAAAAGTGACTGTTGTGATGATGTTGGGGACATCACAGTAACTGCAGACCCTGCGGTGGGTCTGTCCTGGTCAGCAGCCCCTCCTCCCCCCCCTGCACTCACCTGGAAGGTGTGTTGGGGTTGTTGGGGTCCCAGGCGCCGCTCTGAGCAGGCGTGCGGCTGCCATCGTGAAGCGGAGTCTGTGAGCCGTAGTGTGGCGTGCGGCTGCCTGCAACAGCCCCACAATGGCTGCATCAGAACCCTCTGCCTCCCCACCGAGTCCTGTCCCCTCCACCTCAGCCCCGTCCCCTCCTC
Source organism: Lagopus muta (assembly GCF_023343835.1). NCBI lineage: Eukaryota > Metazoa > Chordata > Aves > Galliformes > Phasianidae > Lagopus > Lagopus muta. The sequence goes on from NC_064469.1 coordinate 40,086, forward strand.
ATCCTCAAAGCCTCCTTCACACACCCCTTTCCATCCAAAAGATCACCCCAGAACCCACTTAAACTCCATCCCCTCTCTGTCGACCCCCAGCGCCACTCACCATCATGGAGGGGCGTCTGGGAGCCGTACATGGGAGTGCGGGAGCCAGAGCCGTACATGGGGGTCTGGGACCCATACATGGGGGTCCGTCCGTAGGTCGACGTCATCCCACCTGGGCGCCTTGAACCCCTGCAGCATCGAGGATGTGAAGAAGCCCCTAAGAGGCCGTCCTGCAGAGGGAGCAGCACAGCTCCCCATCGTCATACTCACACGGTGGTCAGGCGCTGGCGGTCCACCGAGATGGTCTGGCAGGTAGAATGCAGCTCCACCCGGGCCGTCGACTCCGTTGCATCCTTCACCACCCCGATGTAGCCTATGAGTCCCAACGGTCATTTGACGAGGGAACCAGGGCAACCCACAGCTTCTTGCCATCCGAAAACCACTCACCTTTGTAAGGTCCCTGGGAGATGCGCACCGTCTGCCCAATCAGGTCGTTGTCCCGCCGCCCGCGCCCACGGCTCATGCCACCTCCACCAAAGCCACCACGCTGGCCTGAAGGACAAGGAAGCGAGGGCTCAGGCTGAGCAGGAAGTCCTTGGGGACGCTCTCTTGGCCCTGGAGGCACCCCTGCAACGCTTACCGGCCCCACTGGGATGCATTGGGCTGCTGATACGAGGGCTCATGGGAGCAAAGCTGCCTACAGTGAAATTGGTGACGTCCCGTGGCTGAGGAAGGGAAAGAAAACGGTGCTGGAGAGCAGCAGCAACAAAGGCACAGGGTCACGGCCCCCTCCAGCAGCCATCACTGACCCCCGGTGCGCCCCCACCTTGGAACCACCAGCCAGGACAAGGTGTCGGGTCTTGCAGACAAACATGCCACCATTCTCCACCAGCTTCTTGCAGTGCAGGAAGGCGAAGCCCCGGAAGAGGTGCCTGATCTCTCCCTCACGACCCTGTGACAGTGGCAGGGGTGAGCCTCAGGGGGGTGGCAGGACCTCCCCCAGCAACAGGACTCAGAAGGCTGTCAGGAAAAACCCAGTGTTCCCTACGTGCCAAGAAAAACCAACCCAGAAAAGCACCAACAAATCCAGAGCATCTATGGCAGACCAGGACCAGGCCAAGGTGACCAAAAAGTCTCACCCCAGTCACCCCCAACCCCACGGTTCCTACCGAGTGGGGCCCATCTATGACTTTGACGATGTCCTTGACGTGGATGTTGTTCTGTTCTGAGTCGAGGGCGACAGCGAAGCGGTTGTCCTTCTTCCTGGTGACAGCCTGGTGCCGCACCGTCACCACCTTTCCGTACATGTTCAACACCTGAAACAAACAGGAATGGCAAAAGCTGGAGGGGTGCTGCCCAAAACAGCCCTCCAAGGCAGCATGGACTGCCTAGATCCAAAACAGTAGGTGGGGAGGCGTTTCTGGCACAGGGCTGCACATGGAAACTGCTTTCTAGTCTTCAAGACACCCGAAAACACACACAGGAAAAAACAGCAAAGCTCCTTCCAGCATCACGGGCAACTGGAGCTCACCTGGAAGGTCTCACGCTCCAGTCGTACAATAACACCCACTGTCTGGGGGTCCAGCTGCACCAGTTCACCCCACTCATGCTGTCCCCCCACATCCACACCCGACGCCGTCTCCGAGCAGAGCTGCAGGTCCCGTGGCAGAACCTTGAGCTGGTGGTGGGGCAGGAAGAATGAATGAAACGCAGCTGCCACGGCCAATTTCCCCCCTTTCTCCCCTTCCCACCAGCATCACGCTGAGCCAAACTGTGGCCTTCCACCCCTCCACTCACCTCGTGCATGGTGAGGTCTGAGAAGAGGATGACGAAGTTCTCCTCCACCCTAACAATGAGGCCCGTGTCACCCTCAAAGCGCCCTGCGATCACCTTCACGTGGTCACCCATCTTGAAATATTTCCGCAGCTCCTGAGCTGGGAATTCCAGCATGTCCTAAAAGAAAAGCAGAACTCTGCAGGCGCCGGGGAAGAGGCACGCAGCGTCCTGGTGAGGCTGCGGCAGCCACACGAAGCTGCTCCCTGGGTGCTTTGCTACCTTCAAGTCCTCGTGTTTGGGCATGATAGTGATCTTGTTGCCATCGACGCTCAGGATCTTGCCCTGCAGGTTGATCAGTTCACCCTCACACACCTCCACGTTGTCACCGGGCTGGAAATTATGCTCACGCTCCTTCCCTAGGGGTGACAACAGAGAGAGTCAGGGGACAACAACGCACAGGAAACAGCAGCGTGCGTGAAGAGGCACCCGCATACCTGTGCTCTCTGTCACCACCTCCAGGTCAATGCCTTCAGGCTGGTCTTCAAACTTCTCCAGCTCTGACAAGGTGGGCTTCACACCCTCTGTTATCTGTCAGGAACAGAGCTGGTGGTGGCCACGACATCCCACTCCTCTCCAGAACTCACCTACTTCCCTAAGCCATGCCAATGCCAAACGGCCCGTGCACCACGGCTGCGGCCGTCGCTACCAGAGAACAGGGAGTTTCTGGCTTCCCACCACCCTCTTTCCCCCCAGTAACTCAGCGTTCGGGTCTTGACACGAGAAGGAAAGCAGTTTTGGGGGGAAAGGAGACGGGCTTAGGTTGGATCTGAACAGAGTCCCACGCTCACCACTGCTGACATGGCGAAGCTCTTGAAGAGAAAGCCCTTGCGGCTGTAACGGTTGCCTTCAAAGATGAGAAAGTCTCCATCAGAAGCCACGTCACCTCCCAGAGACCTGAACCAAGACAGAGGCAAAACCAAATCACCCCCTCGTGGAGGACAGCTCACCAGAGGGTGTTTTTCTTCCAAGCATGGTTGTTGTGTTGGTTTTCTTTCAGTCTGATGTTCTCTGATGCCACCACCTACCTGATCTTCTCGGCATCAAAAAGCCTCTGAGGGGGTCGCTTGAACTTTTTCCTCTTGGCAAACCAGTCCTTCTGCAGATTGGGAGGCAACACGATAAGCAAACGAGCCCCAGCACAGCAGCACCACGCAAGAGCGCCCCACTTACCAGACTCATTCGGGCTTTGATACGGTCAAAGTCAATTCGGGGGATCATCTTTAAGGAAATCTGGTTCTGGCTGGGCTCCACGTAATCCACCTGCCCACAGGGACAGGGTGGCAATGAGCCGGTTGTCCTCAGCTCCCCACCGTGGGGCTCCTGTGCCTTCCTGCCTCACCTGGGCGATGTCGTCCTTGTAGATTCCCCTCTTCAGACGCACCCAGGACTTCGGTTTCAGGTTGGTTACCTCCTTCACCACTTTCAGCACGTCCGTCATCTCCTTGATGGGCACCATCTGCTGGTTCCAGTAACCCATCCGCAGATTCCCTACCCCCTCAATCGCCTGCTTCACGTGCGTCTGCTTGTAGGCCTCCACGTAGATGTATCCTTTGACGTGCTCAGGGGCCACCACCGACTTGATCTGCAAGGGCTGGAGGAACCAGGGGGCGCATGAGGGCCGGAGGGGTGCAGGTGGTGCAGCAGCAGGTGGTGCAGCTCCCCCAGCCGCCACGTGGCTCCCCGTGGCCTCACCGTGTCAGTGAACTGGTATGCAATGAACTTCCTCATCAGAGCGATGGCTGTAGCACGCTCCTCTCCGATCTGTGGTGGAAACAGGTTGCTTTAGGGTTGAGAAGATGCCTCCCAAACGCCGATTCCGACTCCAAAGATCCCTAGGGCTTACCTTGCATTTCACCGTCCAGAGATTGGGATCCCTGCACAGGACCAGAGAAAAGCATTTACAGGGTGGCCTGAGCTGGCTAAACCTGCCAGAGCCCACCTGGCTGGGCAGCTCAGCGTAACACAGACCTGAATATCTCATTTTTTCCCTCAAAAATCCATGTGTTTTCTACCCCAAGACACTCACTTGACTCCGGGCAGCAGCTGCTGCTGTGTGATGTCATCTGAGAGCTCATCAGAGCCGCCATAAACACTGGTAAAATAAAATTGGACAATAAAATGAAACAGTACAATCCTTGACAGGCAGTAAGGCAGGGTGGCAAAGCCACGTCTCCCAACTCACGTCTCTCCCACTGAGGACTTGGCGTATTTCTTCATATAGTACTCGCCCAGCTCTTCTTCACGTTGGTCCCTGTAGGTGGAGAAGGTGGAACCGGGCATCAGCACAACTCCCACAGCCTCTCAGGGGGCAAAGGGGCGGCGCACAGACAGAGCTGGCATCACCTCCAGAGATTCTGCAGCCGCCGAGCACCAGAGCGGTCCTCATCCAACACCACGTTGTCAATGTTGGAAGCTGCAAGGAAGAGGAGGGTCGAATGCGGCTCACAGCAGCACAGGGACGTGGCTGGGCTTAGCTGGCCCCAGGGGGTGGCAGCGGTTGCCCCCCCAGGGGGGCTCAGACTGACTCAAGCTTACCTTCAATCTCTTCTGCTCGGGAACAAGGAGGTGGCGGTGGAGGGCAGACAGTATGGAGCAAATAATAGCGGCAAAACCACCCATGGGTGAGGGGGAACAAAGGGGAAGGAACAAAATTAAGACGGCAGCACAGGAGGGGAAAGGAAAACACAAGAAACGTTTAAATAAAATTAAAAAATAATAATAAAAAAAAAAAGGGGTAAAAAATAAAACCAGGCAGGTGTGAATGAAATGCGCTAAGCAGACAGACAAAGGGTGGACAGAAAGACAGACAGTTGGGATGAGGGAGGTGAGGGGTCAGGGGCCACACAGTCCCATTCCCACCCCTGAGTGTGGGGCTTGGGGAGAAAAACACGCTCAGAGGTAGGGAAAGAGCAACAGCAGCCAACCCAGTGTTTTAACCCAGAAGAGCTGCACCAAAACCAATCCAGCAGCACAGCACTGCAACCCAGAATGGTGCACCTCTCCCAGAGGAGCCGTACCACCACAGAGCTCTGCTTCCATCCTCTTCTGGCCTTAAGGCCAGAGAGCAGGGACCAAAGCCCGAGGCGGATCTCGAAGCCCCAGGGAGCATCCTCAAAGCTGGGGAGCCCCCAAAGCAACCTCCTCACCTTTCTCCAGGATGTCCTCAGCTCCATCTTCCCACTGATCTTCATCCTCATATTCATCGTCCACATCTGGGGGGGGATCACAGCGGTGAGAGCAAAATCCGGAGGCAGCCGAGGCCCCCCCACCATCCCTGCTCCACCCCCCAGCTCACCGGCTTCATCTAAGATAAAGCCGCCATGCCGTGGCTTCTTAGCAGGCCGGTCGTCATCTTCTTCCTCCTCCTCCTCATCGTATTCCTCCTCCTCCTCCTCCTCCACCTCTTCCTTCTCGCTGCCCGCTGCACTGGCGCGCTCCTCCTCGGCCTGCACAGCGGTGAAGGGGGGGGATGCTGAGGGCCGGGGAAGGCGGGGCACGGCGCACGCCTCACACGTTCAGCCTCACCTCAGCTTCTTCAGCCTCCTCCGCCTCGCTGCTGCGTTCGCTCTCCTCCTCTGAGAAGTTGCTGTCGTCGCTGTCCGACATGATGGGGCGGGGGGAGGGGAGGAGCCCAGAGATGCGCTAAGGGAGCGGGAATCGGACACGAGAAGACGTTGAGGGCACGGAGGGGAGATCCCAGGGCTTAAAGGGGGGCGCGTTGGCAAATAGAGAAACGGAGAGCAGCACCGGCCCGCCCCCAGCAGGCCCCGCCGCCAGGAGGACAGCACTTCCGCCTCCCTCCATCCGGTTCCGGTCAGCCAGCACTTCTCGCGAGCTTAGCCTCCGTCACGTGTTCGTAGGCGTTAGGTAAAGCGGAACACACTTAGTCACATGATTAGACAGAGGCGGTGGTGGCCTGGAAGGGCCAAAAATAGGCCTAGCGGAGGAAATCGCACTGCGAGAAGATGTCAAGGGGTGAGCACTTCCGATTTCGGTCACCCAGCACTTCTCGCGAGCTTAGCCTCCGTTACGTGTTCATAGGCGGTGTGCAGAGCGGAGGGCTCTTGGTCACGTGATTAGACGGAGGCGTGGTGGTGGCCTGGAAGGGCCAAAAAGGGCGCGGCAGAGGAACTGGCGCTGCAGGGAGCTGTCACGGGGCGGGGTTTGACGTCACAGCTCCGCTCCGCTCCTTTCCTCCTTCCCCCCCTCTCCCTCCCCCGGACAACAGAGCAACCAACACCAAAGAAAGAGTTTGTTGATTTATTTAAAACAAACAGGAAAAAAAAAAAATCGGCATTTTCCCTTCACCCCTCTCCCCCCCCCCCAATTATAAAACACATAAATATAATATAAAACCTCTGGCCACCGAAAAAAGAAAAAAAAAAGAAAAAAGAAAAAGCTATACACAGGGACAGGAACGCCCCTAAGGCACTGAGTGAGTAATAAATAAAGGCAAAATCAGGGCGGGGAGGGAGACGACAGGACCTGCCAGCCTCGTCTCCCTCTCCTCCTCCTCCTCCCCCCCACTTCCCACTTATTACCACTGGGACCGAGCACAGCGTGCCCCCCCCCCCGCCCCAGGGATGCTACATCTGACAACTCCGCCTCCTTCAGCCCAAAGTTCCTGGCGGAGGGGGGAGGAAGGAAGGAGGGTTCCCTTCCTCTGGGGAGGGACCATCACCACACCCCTCATTCCGACACTGAGATACGGTCAAACACTGGGAGGCGGTGGGGGCTGCCCGGGCTGCCCGTGTTTCCCTCCGCCGGTGCGGGGCCATGCAGGAAGTGGCAGCGGGAGCCATACGGGCACGTCCCGCAGCGCTGGAAGGTGCTGCACGGCTGCGTGCGGTACTTGGGGTGGCGGCGGAGCCCCCGCAGCTCCTCGGGGCCGTGGGCAAACTGACAGCGGGCACCATAGCGGCAACGGCCGGTAGCGGTAAAAGGGCGGCACAGTTCGGTCTTGTAGAGCGGGGACGGCGGCGAGGAGGGCGGTGACAAGGAGAAGCTGAACGGAGATTGAGGAGGGGAAAGCGACGGTGACAGCTGGGACGATTCGTTCGACGTCGGAGACAGAAGCGCCAGGCCGAGAGAGGAGAGCTGAGCCGATCTGCGAGACGGGAACGGCACCGGGACGGTCCCGGGCGGATCCGTGCCCAAAGTCAGCGCCGCCAAAGCCAGCAATGCGGTGTCGGAGGGCTGCGGGCGGGTCAGGCCGGGAGGAGCCCCGCGGAGCCGAGGAGAGAAACCGGGAGGGGGGGGGCACGGAGCGGCCGCTCGGAGCGCTGAGGGAGCGCAGGAGGCGGCCCAGCTCCGGGGACGGCGGGCACCACGGGGAGCGAGGAGGCAGCGGGGGCTCCGGGGACGGCTCGGAGGGAGGCTGACCGCAAAACGGGCCCTATAACGGAGAAACGGTCGGTGTCAGACGGCAGCGGGATCCGAGGGAAGCGAGGGGAGGGAGGGTGAAGAACAGGACGACGATCCGTACCTGACGCAGCGGCTCCGGAGCTGGGCCAGCTGTAGCGGCAGCCATGGCGATAGAAGAGGAAGAGCGGAACTGCCGGGCAGCGTTGAACCGCGGTGCTTTTCTAGTGGGGCGCTCCCGTGACGTCACGAAGGCGGGTGGGCGTGGCCGGAAGTTGGAGGGAGGTGCGGCCATGAGCTCAGCGCGTTTTGGGGGGAGATGGGGGCCGACGTCAGCAAAGGGGCGAGGAGGGGCGGCTCGGGGTGGGCTGGGCTGAGTCATCGTGCCGGGAACCGAGGATCGGCGCGTGGGGTGAGCGATGTCATTCACCTGGACTTGAGCAAGAACTTTTGACGCTGCCCCCCCCCCCTTCCACCGCGTCTTTCTCTCCAAAGGGAAGGGATGTGGATGCGATGGGTGCGGCGCTGGATGGATCAGTGGGGTCCTGGGCTCCATCAGCAGAGGGACGGGGAGGTGATCGTCCCCCTCTGCTCTGCTCTCGTGAGGCCCCGTCTGCAGCTCTGCGTCCAGGGCTGGAGCCCTCAGTGCAAGAAAGACAGAGAGAGCTTGGAGCCACGAAGATGATCAGGGGGCTGCAGCACCTCCACTGTGAAGACAAGCTGGGCTCGTTCAGCCTGGAGAAAGGAAGGTTGTGGGGTGACCGCACTGTAGCCTGCGGTGCCTAAAGGGAGCCTGCAGACAGGAGGGGAGTCAGCTCTTGGAAAGGGTTGGTAACAGCAGGATGAGGGGAAATGGTTGGAAGTTGAGGCAGGGCAGATGGAGGTTGGATGTCTGTGCTGTGAGAGCGGTGGAGGGGCTGAACAGCTGCCCAGAGAGGCTGTGATGCCCCGTCCATCCCTGGAGGTGTTGGAGGCCAGGCTGGATGGGGCCCTGGGCAGCCTGGTGTGGTGTTAAATGTGGAGGTTGGTGGCCCTGCGTGTGGCAGGGGGTTGGAGATTAATGATCCTTGAGGTCCCTTCCAGCCCTGGCTACAGGGACCCATAGAGACCCATAGATTCCCATAGGGACCTTTAGGGACTCGTAGACTCATAGTATGGCCTGGGTTGCAAAGACCCACAATGCTCATCCAGTTCCAACCCCCTGCTACGTGCAGGGCTGCCAGGAGACACAGAAGGACACATAGATTCCCAGAGACCCATAGATCCTCATAGGGACCTATAGACCTGTAGATCCCTCATAGGGACCCACAGACTCACAGAATGGCCTGGGTTGAAAAGGACCACGATGCTCATCCAGTTCCAACCCCCTGCTGTGTGCAGGTCACCGACCAGCAGCCCAGGCTGCCCAGAGCCACATCCAGCCTGGCCTTCAATGCCTGCAGGGATGGGGCATCCACAGCCTCCTTATTGAACCTCATGAGGTTTTCATGGGCCCACTTTTCCAGCCTGTCCAGGTGCATCTGGATGGCTTCCCTCCCTGCCAATGCATCGACTGCACCACTCAGCTTGGTGTCATCACGTTGCCTCTATATGGATGATCCCTCCCCCATCATCCACCTCAACGCACAGGCAATCCCCCCACACGTAGGGTGACACCCTCTACATATATCTGACCCTCACACCGCTTAGAAACAGCCCCCCAGGAATCCTCAGGGATGCTGCCATGCACGTGGGTGCCTTTATTGTTATTATTAAAGGAGTCCTACCCCCACGACCTCATCAGGGTCCCCCCGTGGGGGGCAGCTTGCCGGTGATCTTGTTGGCACCCTCCAGTAGGGCGTTGTGGATGTCCTTGGCGCCTGCAATCTGTGCCTTGATGAGGGGCAGGTACTGGTTGTAGGGCAGGCTCTCGCCGGCAGCCCCCTCGCCTTTGGGAGCCGCTGGCACCAACGCAGGTGCGTGCTTTGCACTGTCGAAGCTCTGTGAGAGGCACTCGTGCGCCAGGCGCTGGAGAGGGGGTGTCAGCAGAGAGGACATGGGGCTGCGTGTGCCGGGGGGGAGGGGGAAGGACAAGGAGTGTGCAAAGGATGTTGCCAAAGGAAAATGGGAAGTGAAAATGGGAGGGAGGGGGGGCGCAAAAAACAGCGCTTGGAAAGCCACTCACAAGGCAGAGCTCAAGCTGATCGCACAGTGCGTAGAACTCCTCCAGGCTCTTGTCAAAGCGTTGCAAGGCTCCGTCGGCGCTCTTTCTGCCCATGGGACACGGCCACCATCACCCCCACTGTCACCACATGGCCAGGGTGACACTGGGGGGCCAAGGAAGGGGGCCTAGAGAATGACTGTGGGGGGGGGGGAAGGGGAGAGGGAGCTTGTAGAGGCTGCTGGAGGCAGGGAGAGAAGCCTGGGGACTTTGGGTAGGACCCAGAGAAACCGGTGGGGGTCTTGGGGGGGGGGGGGGGGGGGGAGGGAAGATGCTGGGATGGGACTGGGGTCCGTAGGTGAGCACCCTGCCGGGCTCACTCACTGCCCGTTGTCGATGTTGGAGTTCTGCACCAGGTTCTGCGCCGCCACCTTCATCAGCGTCTGCGAGGCGAGCACAGCGGATCACATACGGCGGGATCCCACACCGCCGGCCCCCGGCTTCGTCCCCCAGCCCCGGGAACGGCTCGCCCGCCCCGATGGCTGAAGGCCCCGCCCCACACCGGCAGGCCCCGCCCACCTGCAGGCTTTCCTTCAGTTGCGGGATGAGCAGCCGGAATCGCTGCACCGGGTCGAAGTCCTGCGCCTGCGCGGCCGCCACCTGCGCCGGAAGCGGCGGTCCCGGTCCCGCTCCTTGTCCAGGTCCGGGAGCGGCGGACAGCGGCGGCGGTGCAGGCGCGGCTGGCGGTCCCGGCGGTGGCTGTGAGGGCGCCGCCATTTTCCCGCTGCTCCCTTCACTTCCGCTCCCAGTCGGCCTTGCGCGCGCCCGCGTCCGGAAGTGACGTCACACCCGAGGGCCCTCTCACCGACCGGAAGTCCTCCTCTCGCTTCCGGCCGCGGCTGTCCTGCTCGGTGCCTGCTCAGGGCCGCCGCCGCCTCCAGGCCCCGCCATGGCGCCCACCATCCAGACGCAGGCGCAGCGGGAGGAGCCGGGTCACCGGTACGTCACGGCCGTGACGTCACGAGCGAGGGGCGTGACGTCAGGGGGCTGCGGGGCTCCCCCCTCACGCCCCCTCCCTTCTCTGTCTCCCCACAGGCCCAGCTCCCACCGAACGCTGCCCGAGAGGTGAGGGGGGGCTCGGTCTCTAAAGGGGAGTCCAGGGGGGGTCCCTGTTCCCCCCCTCCCCCTGCTGACAGCGCTGCCTGCAGGTCGGGCGTGGTGTGCCGGGTGAAATACTGCAACAGCCTCCCCGACATCCCCTTCGACCCCAAGTTCATCACCTACCCCTTCGACCAGAACCGGTATGCTGGGGGCAATGGAGGTGGTGGGGTGCCGGGTTGTTTAGAAGCGAATTTTGGGTTCTTGGCGTGGTCCTGGGACCCGTCATCATCAGAAACAGGGCTGCCAGCAGGAACAGGGAATTAGTTGTCCCCCTGTACTCAGCTCTGGTGAGGCTGCACCTCGAGTGCTGTGTCCAGTTTTGGGCCCTCACTGCAAGAAAGACGTTGAGGCCCAGGAGCAGGTTCAAAGAAGGGCGACAAAGCTGGTGAGGGGTCTGGAGCACAATGGGGCCTTATGATGGGTGGCCGAAGGAGCTGGGATTGTTCAGTGTGGAGGAGGCCCAGGGGAGACCTTATTGCTCTCTATAACTACCTGAAGGGAGGTTGTAGTGAGCTGGAGGTCAGCCTCTTCTCTCTTGTAACAGTGATAGGACTGGAGGGAATGGCTTCAAACTGCACCAGGGGAGATTTAGGCTGGAGGTTAGGAAATACTGCTTTTCTGAAAGAGCGGTCAGGAACTGGAAATGGGCTGCACAGGGAGGTGGTGGAGCCTGGAGGTGTTCAAGGGATTTTGTGTTGAGGGACGTGGTTTAGTGAGAGCTGCTGGTGATGGGTGGACGGTTGGACTGGGTGATCTTGTCGGTCTTCTCCAACCTTGGTGTTTCTGTGATTCTACATCACGCCCTCCAGGTTCGTGCAGTACAAGGCCACGTCTCTGGAGAAGCAGCACAAGCACGACCTGCTGACTGAGCCTGACCTGGGTGTCACCATCGACCTCATCAACCCCGACACCTACCGCATCGACCCTGGTGGTGAGCTCAGCCCTTAGGGGTGTCCCTGCCCCTCGGTGGGAGGCGGAGGGGACCCAGGGCTGGGGGGGCATACTGGAGGATTTCTTTGGTAGTGCTCCTGGACCCGGCGGATGAGAAGCTGCTGGAGGAGGAGATCCAGGCACCCACCAGCTCCAAGAGGTAACGGCGTATTCAGGCCCTCCCTGGAACGGGTGGGGGGGAATAGATCTCCCCTCGGAATCCATCCTCTGTCACACCTGTGCCCCACCTGTGGCTCAGGTCACAGCAGCACGCGAAGGTGGTGCCATGGATGCGAAAGACCGAGTACATCTCCACCGAGTTCAACCGCTACGGCGTGTCCAACGAGAAACCCGAGGTCAAGTGAGTCTGAAGGAGGGTGCAGGAGGGGCACAACCTCCTCGTCCCCCTGCCCCCCGAACCTCCCCCGCTGCCGCTGTGCCCGTCCCTATCCAGGATCGGAGTCTCGGTGAAACAACAGTTCACAGAAGAAGAGATCTACAAAGACCGCGACAGCCAAATTGCCGCCATCGAGAAGACTTTTGAAGATGCTCAGAAAGCGGGTGAGAAGGGATTTGAGGGGGGGGATGGGGGCGGGTTGGGGTCTCCCACCCTGCTTTTGGGAGTCTTGACCCCATCCTGTGTGATTCTCCCCCCCCCCCTCCCAAATCCCCTCAGATCACACAGCACTACAGCAAACCTCGCGTCACCCCCATCGAAGTCATGCCCGTCTTCCCTGACTTCAAGGTAGGGTGTGGGGTGCATGGTGTGTGCTTAGGGGGGTTGGGGGGGGGGGGTTTGTTGTGGCCCCAAACACCTCTGCTTTTGTCCCTGCCCCAGATGTGGATCAATCCCTGTGCCCAAGTCATTTTTGACTCGGATCCAGCGCCGAAGGACACGAGCGGTGCTGCAGCACTGGAAATGATGTCCCAGGCCATGATCAGGTGAATAGGATGGAGCTGGACCCTGATTGCTGAGAAGGGGGGGGGTGACGGTTGCCCCCTACAGCTGCGTTAACATTTTCCTTCCCCCAGGGGGATGATGGACGAGGAGGGGAACCAGTTTGTGGCCTATTTCCTTCCTGTGGAGGAGACGCTGCGCAAACGGAAGAGGGATCAGGAGGAGGAGATGGACTACGCCCCCGAGGACGTGTATGGGGCAGTGGGGGCAGGGGGGCACCCTACAACAGAAGGCAAATCAAGAGTGCCTCTGGGTTTTTGTGGGGGGGGGTCTGGAAGAAGAAGGGAGGAGATGGTCTGACAGCAGAGAGGGACGGTTTGGAGGGGGGAGGTCCTGCCGTCCCAGTTAATTCTCGTCTCCTGACCTGCATTCCCTCACCAGGTACGACTACAAGATTGCACGTGAGTACAACTGGAACGTGAAAAACAAAGCCAGCAAGGGCTACGAGGAGAACTACTTCTTTATCTTCCGGGAGGGTGATGGCGTTTACTACAACGAGCTGGAGACCAGGTGAGGTTGGGAGCCTCACTTTGCAAAAGGGGGGGGGGGGGGAAGGATGATAACAGGGCTGCCTGACCCCCTCTGGCCCTCAGGGTGCGGCTGAGCAAGCGCAGAGCGCGGGGCAGGGGTGCAGTCAGGCACCAACGCAGTGCTGGTGGTGAAGCACCGCGACATGAACGAGAAGGAGCTGGAAGCACAAGTAGGACCCCCAGCAGCCCCCCCGACCCTTTGGGCCACCTTCTGCCTCCCCTCGCAGGGGGCAGCTGAGTGAGTTTTCCTTTGCAGGAGGCACGGAGGGCGCAGCTGGAGAACCACGAGCCTGAGGAAGAGGAGGAGGAGGAGATGGAGGCTGAGAAGGAGGCGGCAGGCTCAGGTGAGCAGCGCTGGGGGCAGGCAGCGCTCCTTCCATGGGGGTGGCCTTGCCTTGATGGCTCAGCTCTCGCTGATCTCTCCCTAGATGAAGAGCGGGAGAAAGGCAGCGAGAGCGAGGGAGCGGCGAGTGGCGATGAAGAAGAGGAGGCTGAAGGCTCCGGTGGCAGCAGCAGCGAGCAGGGAGGTTCAGCCCGCAGCGAGGACGAGGCAGAAGATGAAGAGGAGGAGGAGGCCAGGGGGGGCCCGGCGGGGGGGCAGCGATGCCGCCCCGCGCTGCCCGCGACCAGGAAGAGATCTTTGGCAGCGACGACGACGAGGATGAAGAAGAGGACGATGAGGAGGAAGAATCGGAAGGTGGGGGCAGTGAGGGGGGGCCGCCCCGCAGCCCCCGGCTCAGCCCCAGCGAAGCTTCAGATGACGAGAGCCCCAGTGAAGCCTCTGATTCTTCCAGCGACTGAAGTTGGGGGTGGGGGGGGGTCTGCGCCCCATTTCCACCCCCCCCACCCCCAGAAAAAGGCAGATGGGGGTTGGGTGGGTTATTTTTCGGTTTGGTTGTTGTTTTTTGTTGTTTTTTTTTTAATTTTATTTTTATTTTTATCTTTAATAACGTAGTCATGGTTACCAGCCATAGTCATAACAAAAGTTATTCATAATAAAATGTATCTAAAATAACGTTTCTATCTCGAGGGCCGTGGCGCTACGTGTACAAAGGGGGGGGGGGGGAGGCTGTACCGAGCGGGGCAAAGGGGGGGGGGGGGGGGGCAAGAGGTGCCAGGGCCAACCCATCCTCCCTGGGGTATCAATGTGTACCTAAATCAGGGGTGCATCATCTCCCCCCTCCCAGGGCACGGGGGGGGGACACAGCGACGTTGCACCCCGACCCTCCCCCATCACCCTTGGGGAGCTGCTTTTGCCGGGGCAAATAATATTAATATAATAATAATAATAATAATAATAATAATAATAAAGATAACGACGACGACGACAGAAAACAAAAACAGAAAAAAAAAAAAAAAATAAGGGGGGGGTTATTAAAAAATGTTAAACGCAACGAAAACTCAACTGAAAATGGGCCAGGAGAGCCCTGCCCCCACGTGCAGCCCCTGTAGTGTTCACAAGCCCTGCACACGCGTGCCCCCCCCCCCCCCCCCCCTCCCCTCCTCCAGCAAAGTCATTGGCCCCGGGAGCCCCCTTGGTTGTACAGGGATGAGGAACGTGCCCCCCCAGCCTGGCCTTAGTGGATAAAGGAGGGAGGGAATTCCCCATTTTCTCCCCCTTCCCCCCCCCCCCCCCCTCCAACCCCTCCCCGCCCCCCCCCCAAATAAAACATTTCAGGGCCCCCCCCAGGGTGGGGTCAATGATCACAGCACAGAGTGGGGTGGGGGGGAGGAGGAGGAGGAGGAGGAGGAGGGGGGAGCAACGGGTGCAGCACCCCTGTGGTAGGGGCAGGGCCGTCAGATGGTTGAGGTCTTGTCTGTGCCATCTGCAGGGAGACGGAGAAGCGGGTTGGGGGGGGGAGATGGAAGGGGCACCTCTGGCCAACCTCCCTTCTCCCACCCCTCCCCAGCCCCCCCTTCCTCCCTCCCCCCCCTCCTCCCTCCCCCCCCCTGCTCACCCCCCAGCGCGTGCTCCGTCATGCTCAGGCACAGTGACTCCAGCGTGGGGTTGATCTCTAAGTCCGTGCCAGGGACGGGACATTCTGTAGGGCCAAAGCAGGGGGGGAGGTAAAAAGAGGTGGGGGGGGAGAGAGGGAAAGGGGGCGGGGGGGGTGGGGAGAAGAAAAAGGGGGTGGGGGTGGGGGGGGGAAGAAGCAAAGGGGGCAGGGTGGGAGAAGAAAAGGGGGCAGGGAGTAGAAAAGGGGGCTGGGGGGGCGGGGGGGGGGGGGGAAAAGAAAAGGGGGAGAAGAAAAGGGTGGAGGGGAAAGTAGAAGAAAAGGGGGCTGGGAAGCAGAAGGGGCCGGGGGGGAGGGGGAAGCAGAGGGGGTCGGGTGGGGTGAAAAGGGGGCCGGGGGGAGGGGGGGGAAGCAGAAAAGGGGGCCGGGGGGGGGGGGGGGAGGGGGGGGAAGCAGAAAAGGGGGCCGGGGGGGGGGAAGTAGAAAAGGGGGCCGGGAAGCAGAGGGGGCTGGGGGGGGGGGGGGGGGGGGAAGAAAAGGGGGCTCGGGGGGGGGGGGGGGAAGAAAAGGGGGCTGGGGGGGGAGCAGAGGAGGCCGGGGGGGGCACACGATGCTGTTCTCCCCTCCCGACCCCAAGGTTCAGTTCAGACTTACCCTGGGGGAAGGCAAGCAGGGCCTGGGGTGAGGTGTGGACGGGCAGCGAGTGGGTGCGCTGCACCACGCTGCGGCTCCCCGGGGCACCACCAGCCCCCCCGCTGCTGAACCACAGGCTCTG
Source organism: Lagopus muta (assembly GCF_023343835.1). Taxonomy (NCBI): domain Eukaryota; kingdom Metazoa; phylum Chordata; class Aves; order Galliformes; family Phasianidae; genus Lagopus; species Lagopus muta. Next base: position 55,771 of record NC_064469.1, read on the forward strand.
GTGGATTGGGAGATAGATTGGGTGGTAAGATAAAGGCAGTGGGGGGGAGAAAAGGATGAGGGGGGGTGGGAAAGGGGCATCGGTAGCAAAATTAAAAGGCACCCCCATAAAGATCCCAGCATCCAGGGGCTCCTTTGGCTCCCATCTATAGAAGACCTCCCCCAGGCATGAAGAAAAAGACCCAGCCCCACCAGCTGGCGGTGACATCCTCCACATGCAGAGGATGATGCAGAAGATGAGGGGGACGAGGAGACCAGGGGGGGCAGCAATGTTCTCCCCCAACCATGAAAAACCCCTCACCTGGCAACGCCGCCCCTCCACCCCCAGACGTGGTTCCCATTGCAGGACCCTCCCCAAAAACCACCCCGATTCCCGAGGCCCCCATCGCCCTCCTTAGCAGGCTCTTAACTCCCACTTTAAAGCCATCATCCCCACTCTGGTCCCCTCAGCACCGTGGCCCCCCCTACAACACCCAGCTGCGTCGCCATCGCTCACCTGGCGTCCTTGAGCTCCAAGGGGGGCGGCACCGAGGGGAGGCCGTGGGGCAGGACCCCCCCCAGCAGGGCCCAGCAGCCCCATGCGGGCGGGGGGCAGCGCACGGGGGGGCAACGCAAAGGGGCGCTGCCCCCGCCGCCCCCCCGCCCCTCCCACAGAGCCAGCTATGGGGAGCGAGTTGGAGCCAAAGCCCCAGCTGTGGGCAGGAGGGAAACAAAGTGAGGGAACAGGACTGCACCCCTAAACCCCCCCCATGCTGCTCCCCCAGAAAAGACAGGGGATGATCCAGAATGCACCCAGGGGGGGTCTTTAAGCCCTTCAGGTAGAAAATGGGGCATCTACAGGACGGAAAGGGGCAGAGGGAGCACAGGGGACAAAGAGGAACCTTGAGGTGGGGGGGGTCCCAGGCTCACAGGGGGACACAAGTAAGGGAAAATTCAGGAGCTGGAGATCCCAGGGTGGGTGAATAAGGCACCAAGGGGAACAAAGCGGGTGTTGGGGTGAGGTCTGCATAGAATTGAGGCCCCCCCCACAAGCCCTCCTACCCTTTGGGAGGCCGGTAGCCCTGGCCATCAAGTGGCACCTTCTTGGGGAAGGCGCGGAGCAGCTTCAGGACCTGCTGCTTCCAAGACAAGAGCCTCTTCTTCTGCGTCTCCGTGAACGCCTGTGGGTGCAGGGGGGGCCCATGAGGGGGCTGGGATGCAATGCGAGGTCCTGTGGCCCCCCCCCCAAGACCCCCCAGCTCAATCCTACCTCGTGGCTCAGGCACTTCTCAAGGAGCTGGAGGTAACTCGTGATGTTCTCCTCATCCGGCCGTGACACCAGCAGCTGGGTGCAGACTGGGGGGCAGAGGGGGGGGGGACTTGACAAGGGTCCAGGGCACGGCGCTCCCTCCCCCCAAAGCAGTCCACCTCACAAAGTGGGGCCCTCACCTTTGCCCATGACACGAGTGAACTGCCCTGGGATGTCTCCATCAGGGACAGGGGCTGCAGGGGCCTCAGTGTCGGCAGCTGGGTGGGGGGCAAAGGCATCGGCAGCCCCTGGGGGAGCCCCGTCATGTGCTCCATTAGCAGGGGGGGCAGGTGGGGGCCTGAAGGCCTTGATGGGCGTCACCATGATCTGCTGCAGCTCCTGCAATGCCGTCCACAGGTTCCCACCTTCTAAGATGTCCTGAGGGGACACGGAGGCAAACAATTGTCACAGGAAGGGGCACGGGGCAGCCAAACAGCCCCGGAGACACCCAAGGGGCAAAAAGCATCTGAGATCATCAGGGACAACCCCCCTCCCTTCCAGGTACGTGGATGTGGGTGAGATCAGTTACACCCAGTGCCACGAGGGGGGACACAGAGGGTGAGAAAAGCCCAGAGCAAACAGAAGGCACCATTGGGGGGCACAAGGCCACCCCGCTCACCTTCTCCAGTGCTTTGAGAACGCTCTGCCGCTCCCGCAGCTTCTGGATGCTGAGTGCAATCTTGTGCCGCGCCCTTGGTGACGTTCTGCGGTGACAAGGGGGGGGACCAGCAGGGAACGTGAGGCACGTCCTAAGCCTGGAGGGGATGGAGGTTGAGGGAAGGGGGGGAGAGAATGCAGGGCAGCGCGGCTCACCTGCGACTCCAGGTGGTGTTCTGTCAGCGTCATCATCTCCTCGTACGTCATCTGGGAGAAGAGGGCTGCGTACTTGTGGAGCCTCAGACTCTTCAGCCAGGAGGGGACGTCTGAAGGGGGCAGCAGGATTTGGAGCGGGGAGGTGACAACAACACCCCCATCTCCGCATTTTCCTCCCCATCCCTCCCTTCCCAACCCCCTCCCCCCCCCCCCAGGAACACCCCCCTTCAAACCTTTCATGCCGCTGCCATCCTCCTGAAAGGTGTTGCGGCCACCGGTGGGCTCCTCGGTCTGCTCACTGCCCGAGGAGGCCACGCTGCTCTGGGGTGAGAGGGGGCGCGTGGTCGCCGAAGGGGGTGCGAGGGGGTCCTGGCTCCTCGCCCCCCCCCTGGCCATTCACCGCTGCCCCCCTGGGGGCTGCCAGGCACCAGCGACAGGGAGCGCTTCAGTGGGCTGGGGTGCAGCTGGCAGGGCAGCGCTGCGGAGAGGCGGCTGTTGGGTCCAGGTCCCACCCCACTCCTCCCACCCCCTCCAGTTGTTCCACCCCCATATTTCCTTTAGTCCCTCTTCTGGTCCCCGTTGCCCTCTTTAGCTTCCAGACTTATTTCCATCACCTCCTCGTATTTATATTCCCACCATCCCAGTTTCCCCCCTCTCCCCCCCTCCCCATCTTAAACACTCAGGTCCCCTTAACCCTTTTACCCCCTCCAGCCACCCCACTTTGTCCCTTCAGAACCCCTTCCGGTTCCCCATGCCCCCCACCCCCCCACAGCTCAGTTATTCTTTCCCACATCCCCTTGCGCTGCCCCCCCCCAGCCCCACTCACCTGTGCCCCCCAGGCCCATTGCCACTGCTGGGGGGGTGAAAAGGGGGGTGGCCGTTTTCCCGGGGAGCTGCTTCAGGCCAGGGGGGCCCAATCTCAGGGGGTCCGTGCTCAGGCCAGTCGTGGGGGGGCACGGCGGGGTGGGGGGGGGTGCAGCATCAGGGCGAGGAGGGGGACGTGGTGGCTGCGGGGGTTCCGGCCAAACGTTCCTCCAGGTGGCCCAGCCACAAGGCCAGCGCACTGCGGTCATCCAGGGTGGTGGCAGGGTGGATGAGGGCATAGGAAAGGAGCTGTCGGCTCTCCTCCACGCATCGGTTGCTCTCGATGGCGTAGGCCAGCACCTTCTGCAGCCGCTTCATGTACTCAGCCTTGGCAGCAGCATTGCCCGGCTGCAACAGGGGTAGGTGGGCCAGCAGCAGGGCCACTGCTGCCTCTGCTGGCTCCTGTGGCCACTGACTGATGGCAGCTGGGGAAGGCGAAGGAGCAATAGGTTAGGGGGAGCAAGAGGGGGATATTCCCCAGTCCGAGAGCAGCAGGGGAGGCAAAAACCTTCCAAGGATAACGACAGCATCTCAACCACCCCCCGGGGAGCAGCAAGAGGTGCGGAATCCCGGAGAAAGAGAGGGACCCCTCACCTCACACCATGCAGAATGGGAGTTCACCACCCACTGACTGCACCGAGAGCCCGTTTGGCCACCCAGACCCACAGCAATGGCATCTCGAGCCTTTCACCGAGACGTGCGTGGGCCAAAAAGGGGCGCCCAGAGCTGGGGCAGGAAGCTCCCACTCACCGGCACTATTGGCCTCAGCCTCGAGGAGGTGGATGTCAGCACAGTCGGCCAAAGAGTGCTCGAGGCAGAGCTGCAGGAAGCGTGCCTGGGTGCGGGTGACGCGCTTCAGCAGCGAAAGCAACGCCACGGTTTGCTCACATTCGTTCCAACCTTTGAACCACCCGGCCACGATCCCCACCTGGTCCCGGAACATCATGGCGAGTAGGGGGGGCAACGGCGGGGGAGGGGGAAGGGGGGGGAAAACACGGGCCCGGCCGTGCCCCCCCCCTCACATGGCGGCAGCACGGGGGCCGCGAAGGGGCCTGAAGTCGCTCTCGGTGGCCCCCGGGGCCGGCGTGGGCATGGGGTGGGCTGGAGGCCCCGAGGGCTGCGGTCGGGCCTCGTCGGGTGCGCAGAGAGAACCTCGGAGATCCCTAAGGAGAAAAGGGGCTGAGAATGGCAACGGGAAAAGGAACGCGAGCACCTCAAGGCCCGGCACCGCCGAGGGTCGCACGCTTTGGGAGAAGGGAGCGGAGCTACGCAGGAACCGGAGCAGCTCCGGGGCAGCGGGGCCCGCCCGAGGGCGGAGGCGGCACCGGGGAGCGGTCACGCGAGGCCCGATCCGGGAAGGCCGCAACCGGAGAGGTACGGAAGTGTAGGCCGCGAGGAGAGGCCGGAGCCCGGCCCGAGGATCCGAAGGGGCGGAAAAGCCGAAGCCCAGGCCCGGCTCCGCACTCACCGCCGCCACCGCAGCTGCACTCACAGGCGCCGTCGCCGCCGCGCAACGTCAACGCGCACGGCACGCACGGTGCGTCACCACGCCACCGCGCATGCGCCTCCCGCCTCGCCCCGCCTCTTCCGCTGCCCTCGCGGCTGCAGCCAATGAAACGCAGTGGGGCGGGGAGGCGACATCCGGCAGAGGTTTGCCCCGCCCCCTTCGCCCCGCTCCGATTTCTCATTGGACGGCGGTGCTGCCAATGGGATGGAGCCAGGCGGAGGGGAGAGGGCAGTAAATATGGCCACGCCCCTTTGCGCAGGCTCCGCCCCCACCGCGGGCACGCCGAGCGCTGCGAGGGCGTGGCCCGACTGAGGGGCGTGGTCTATAAAGGGGAAAGTGGGCGTGGCTTGCAGGGGGCGTGGTCTCGCAGGAGGCGGAGCCTCGGCCGCCGCGGAGCCGTCGCGCGGTGCTGCCGTCCACGCGGCCCCACGCACCGTGTGGGACCCCCGGTGCGGGAAAGCGGCCCCGCCCCGCCCCGCCCCACTCCGCTCCGCCCCGCCCCGCCCCGCCCCGGCGGCGCTGCGGCTCCGAGCGGCGGCCCTGGGCCGGCTCCGGGCACGGCGGGCCCATCCCGCTCCGCCCGCACAGCCACCAGCCGTCACTCCCCGCCCCGCCGGACCGGGGCCGCCCCCGTCTATGGGTCGTCGCCGGGGCGAGGCCTGAACGGGCCCCGAACGCCCGGAGCCGCGATGGGAGTGGCCGTGGGCTGAGCCCTCACCCAGGTACCTCGGGGAGGGGAGGGAACCTCGGGATGCGGGGATGGATGGGGGGAGCGGGGGGATGGATGGGCCGGGCTGGGTGGTACCGGGCCGTACTGGGCCGTACTGGGCCGTACTGGGCTGCTTTGGGTGGATCTGGGCCGTGTTGGGCCTTATTGGGTGGTGCTGGGCTGTATTGTGATGTGCTGGACTATACTGGGCAGCGCTGGGTTATACTGGGTGGTACCAGAGCCTAGTGGGCAACGATGGGCTGTGATGCTTTATACTGGGCTGTCTTGGGCCTTACTGGGCAGTACTGGGATGTGCTGCTCTATACTGGGCTATACTGGGACCTGTTGGCCCCTGCTGGGCTGTACTGGGCGGTACTGGGATGTGCTGCTCTATACTGGGCTATACTGGGACCTGTTGGCCCCTGCTGGGCTGTACTGGGCGGTACTGGGATGTGCTGCTCTATACTGGGCTATACTGGGACCTGTTGGCCCCTGCTGGGCTGTACTGGGCGGTACTGGGATGTGCTGCTCTATACTGGGCTATACTGGGACCTGTTGGCCCCTGCTGGGCTGTACTGGGCAGCAGGGGGCCATACAGGGCTATACTGGGAGGTAATGGGTTGAGCTGGGTTATACTGGGCAGCACTGGAACCTCTGCTAGGCAGTACTGGGTTGTGCTACTCTATACTGGGAGGTACTGGGACCTGCTGTGCTGTACTGGACCCTGCTGAGCAGCACTGTTCTGTACTGGGTGGCACTGGGAAGTACTGGGCTGTGCTGAGCCTCACTGCAGTGTTCTGGTCCCCACTGGGTCTTACTGGGCAGTACTGGGTTGTGCTGGGATGGACCTTGTTGAGTTACACTGGCATAATATTGGGCTTTCTTTACTGGGCTGTGCTGAGTTCTGCTGGACCGCGTTGTGCCTTCCTGGGCTGTACTGGGCTACAACTGGGCCATACAGGACAGTACTGAGCTCTTTGGAGTTGTGCTGGGTCCCACTGCATTATGCTGGGCGATGCTGGTCAGTGCTGAGTTGTGCTGGGCCTTGCTCTGGGGTAGGGCCATACTGGGCTGCGCTCAGTCTTACTGGTGGCACTGGTCTCACTGAGCGGTGCTGTCTTGTACTGGGCCATGTGAGACTTACACTGGGTCACGCTGGTTTACGTAGGGCTGCGTTGGGCTGGACAGGGCTGTGCTGGGCTTAGGTTGGGCTCTGTCGGTTTATACTGGGCCATACTGGGCTGCATCGGATCATCCTGGGCGATACTGGCCCATACTGGGACCATTTTGGTTTGTGCTGGGCCAGAGAGGGCTATACTGAGGCATACTGGGCCATACTGGGCCATCCTGCACTACGTTGCACTGCTATGACTTGTACTGGTCTACACTGGGCTGTGCCCACACTGACCATACTGGGTCGTGTTAGGAATATACTGGGCTGTACTGGGCTTTTCTGTGCTGTTCCAGGCCTTCCTGGGTCATACAGGGCTGTACAGAGGCGTAGTGGGACGTACTGGTGTGTACTGGTCCATACTGGTTCATCCCCTCTCCCACAGGCCCTGTGGCAGCACCCAGTCGGGATCAAGATGGAGCTGTGAGAGGAGGTACTGAGCTTAATGGGGTCGCTGGTGGGATTGCGATGGGAGCCACACACAGGATCCCATACAGGATCAGAGGGGGTGGCGCAAAGGGTTACAGGGTCATGCGGGATCGCGTGTGGGATCGCTCGGGATCACACACAGGGCCACGTGGGAGTGGGGGCAGGAGCACAGGGGATCGTGTGTGGGATCACAGATGGGATTGTTTGACGTGGGATTACGGGACCGTGGAATCACACGCGTGGGGTGACGCCTGGGATCACGCAGGATTAACATTGCAGGGTCACATGGGAACGCTTTACCCGGGGTGATGGGATCACACGCCGCGTTGCATGTGGATCACACGCACACGTAGGGCCGGGTGTGGGATCACACGTGGGATTAGGGGCTCGCAGTCGGGATAGCGTGGGATGGTCTGACGCGGGCTCACCCCCAGGCCGGCGCAGGATGGCGAAGCTGCTGGTGCCGCTGGTGGTGCTGGGGGCGGTGGCTCAGCGTTGCCCCCCGCGCTGCCTCTGCCCCGCGGCCGCCCCCAGCCCCACTCTGCTGTGCGCCCGCACGGGGCTGCTGGCGGTGCCTCCCAGCCTGGACCGCGGAGCCGTGGAGCTGCGCCTGGCCGACAACTTCATCGGCTCCGTGGGCCGCGCCGACTTCGCCAACATGAGCAGCCTGGTTCACCTGACGCTGTCGCGCAATGGGCTGCGCCGTTTGGCGCCCGGTGCTTTTGCTGACCTGCGGGCGCTGCGGGCGCTGCACCTGGACGGCAACCGGCTGCCGGCGCTCAGCGGCCCGCAGCTGCGCGGCTTGGCCAGCCTGCGGCACCTCATCCTGGCCAACAACCAGCTGGCCGCCATCGAGCCCGCCGCCTTCGCCGCCTTCGCCGCCACCGTGGAGGATTTGGATCTGTCTCACAACAACCTGCCGGCTCTGCCCTGGGAGGCGGTGGCGGCCATGGCCAGCCTGGCCACGCTGACTCTGGACCACAACCTGCTGGAGCGCGTCCCCGCCACGGCGCTCAGCCGCCTGCCGCGCTTGGCCCGTCTAGACCTGACCGCCAACCGCCTGCGGGCGCTGCCCCCGGTACCGGGCCCGCCGGGGCCCAGCCTGGCAGCGGGAGGCAACCCGTTACACTGCAACTGTGAGCTGCTGTGGCTGCGGCGCCTGGCACGGCCTGACGGGTTGGAGAGCTGCGCCTCTCCGCCGTCGCTCGCCGGCCGCCTGCTCTGGGCTGTGCCCGAGGAAGAGCTGGCGTGCCGCGCTCCCCACATCGCCGGAGCGGCCGCCAGTCCCAGCGCGGTGCTGGAAGGGCAACCGCTGCGTCTGGGCTGTGCGGCCAACGGGGATCCCCCGCCCGCCCTGCACTGGTTGGGCCCCGATGGGCGTTTGGTGCAGAACGGCTCGCGGCGAGCCTTGGGTGCCGACGGCTCCTTGCAGCTGCGTGTGGCCACATTGCGCGACCACGGCGCCTTCACCTGCGTGGCGTCCAACGCTGCCGGGGAGGCCGCTGCGCGCGTGGAGGTGGCGGTGCTGCCGTTGCCGGTGCCTCACCGGCACGGGGATGGAGACGGGGAAGCTCAGGCCGGTCCCGGCCCCTCGGATATGGCGCGGGCTGGAGCCAACGAATCGCTGTCGGTGGGCGCGGAGCGACGCATCGTGGCAGCGGATCTGACGGCATCGTCGGCGCGTATCCGCTGGCTGCCGCAGCGCCACGTGCCTGGGCTGCGCATGTTCCAGATCCAGTACAACAGCTCCATCGACGACTCGCTTGTCTACAGGTTTGGGCTGCGAGGCGTTCCGGAATGTGGGGAGGGGGGATGCGAGGCTGCAGGATGTGGGGGTTGATGGCGTTGGTGGTGCGTTGTGGCGCTGCTCGGATGTGTGGGACCACGGGGCGTTGTGTGGTGTTGCACGGAGCTGCCAGGCATGGCGAGGTGTCGCTCGAGGGCGTTGCAGAGCATGGCTCGGGCCTGGGGGTGTTGCACGGAGCAGCGCTGCGCTGTAGGGCTTTGCATGGGAGTCACAGAATCATAGAATGGCCAGGGTTGGAAGGGGCCTCAAGGATCGGGAAGCTCCTCTGCCACATGCGGGGCCACCATCCTCCACCTTTAATGCCAGCCCAGGCTGCCCTGGGCTCCATCCAACCTGGGAGTCGCAGGACAGGAGAGCGTTTGTGGGGTCACTGCATGGGATTGCGGGGTCACGGGGCTCCGCATGGCATCGCACGGGGCTGCGAGGCATCGCATGGCACGGCGCCGACCCAGGGGCGTGCAGAGCATCGCACGGCGCCGCGGAGCACCGCAGGGCATCGCACGGGGCTGCGCCGTGCCTCTCAACGCCGCAGGGGCCGCGTGGAGCCGCGGAGCGGCGTGATGCGTTGCGGGGACCCTGAGCCGCCCCCTCCACCCCCCACCCTCTTCCACCCCCCCTTCCCCGCAGGTTGCTGCCCCCGTCCAGCCGGAGCTTCGTGCTGCGGGATTTGGCCGCTGGCCGCGAATACGACCTGTGCGTCTCCGCGCTCTACGCCGAAGGCACCGCGGCACCGCCCGCGTCCCGGGCTCTGGGCTGCGTCCGTTTCGCCACCGCTGGGGGGACGCCGGGCTGCGCCGCCCCCCGGCCCCATTTCCTGGGGGGCACCGTCATCATCGTCATCGGTGCCGCCATCGCCGCCTCCGTCCTCGTCTTCATCCTCATTCTCACCGCTCGCTACAAAGCCGCCCGCCGTCCTCCCGCCGCCGTCGCCAGCGTCTGCTCGCAGACCAACGGCACCCACAGAGCCCCGGAGCCCGAACCGCCTCCGCCGCAGCCCTTAGCGGTTCCTCCGGCGCCTCCGGTTCTGAGCGCACCCGGCGGCTCCCGTGCGTTGTTTCCCAGCCACAGCTTCCCTCGGCGCGCCCGGACTCGGCGGCACGGATCGCTGCCGCGCCTCGATGCGCCCGACGCGCTGCCAGCGCTGCGCCCGTCCTTCGGCAGCACCCACTGGATGTTGGAGAGCACCGTCTGACGGGGGGGCGGCACCCCGGGGCGCTGGAGGCGGCTCTGGAGGTGCCCCCGGGTGCGCTCTTGGGTGCCAAAAGCGGCTCCGGGTGCCGCTGAGCGCCTTTGGGTGCCCTTAGGGGCTGGAAGGCAGAGCGGGGTGCTTTTCTGCGCCTTCGAATGCCCGTGGACCTTTGGGTGCCGAAATGCAGCCTTGGGTGCCTCCCAGCTTCAATAGGTGCCAGTGGACGTGGGGGGGTCTAAGTGTGCCCTTGGATGCCCCTCTGCACCTTCAGGTGCTCTGCTGCACCCCTGGGTGCCAGTGGACCCTTTGGGAGTCCGAATGCACCCTGGGCTCTGGTGCACCCACGGGTGCAGCTCTGGGTGCTGGAAGCGGGCTCCAGGTGCTGGTGAGCTGCGGGGGCTTGAAAACGGCTGGGGGGGGGGGGGGGTTGGGGGGAGAGTGGGGCTCCTCTGCACCCGTGGGTGCCCCAACGAAGTATTGGGTGCCAGCGAACACGGGGGGTCCAAATACACACTTGGATGCCCCTCAGCACCTTTAGGTGTTCCTCTGCACCCCTGGGTGCCAACGGATACCGCGGGTCCCAATGCCTCGGGGCACCCGGACACCCACGGGTGCCCCCGTGCAGCCTCAGCACCTTTGGGTGCCCCCACCATATGCACCCACTTGTTAACCCCCCCCCCCCACCAGCCCCCCGGGGCGCCCCTGGGTGCTTCCCCCTCCTCGCTCCCCCCCTCCCCCCCCCCCCCCAACAACCCCGACACACGTTGCGCCCGGCCCCCCCCGCGGTGCCTTCGGCCGGGTGGCGGCGGGGGGGCCCCGCGCAAGCCCCCGCAATGTCTGCACAGATGACACGAGCCCCGCAGCCCCCCCCCCCCCGATCTGGCTGGTCTGGATACCCCCGCGGGGGTCGGGCCCCCCCCCGCGACAGCCCTCCTCTACCCCCCCCCCCCCATGCCCTATCTGTCCCCCAGTATCCCCTCGACTCGTTTCTCCCCTCCTTCCGAAGTCCCATTTCTTCTCCCACCCCCATCGTTACCCCCCACCCCCCCACCAGCCGCCCCCGGGCCCCCCCGGCCCTCCGCAGTGTTTAACACAAGTTTTTACATTAAAAACCTGTGCCCCCCCCCCCCCCCCCCCCAACCCGGGGCCATTAAACCTTTTGTGTGTGAAGCGCAGAGGGAACCGCTCTTCTGTTTTGGTGGGGGGGGGGGGGGGGGGGGGGGAAGTGGGCGCTCCCCCCGGCGCAGACCGCGCCTGATATGCAAATGAGAGGCGGGGCCACGGCAGCAGGGGGGGGGGGGGGTGTTGCGGTTGCCAGACGGGCGAGCCTTGGGTTCATTACTATGCAAATGAGGGGCGTGGCTGAATGCCCCCCACTTCTTTCCTCGCCCTCTGCTGCTTCCTACCGCTAATTACCCGCTGCCGTCGGTGGAGGTGAGGGGTCAAGGAGACGTCGGCAGCCGCCTGGCCTCGTCCCCCCCCCCCCCCCGTCACATCGGATCCCGGCCTTGTGCCCCCCCCGCCACGGCTGGGAACGGCCCAGGTGCGGCTTTTGGCACAGGGGGAAGGGGGGACACCGTGTCCTTTTGCGGTGACATCTGGGTTCGCTCCCAGGCTTGGTGGTCCCGGGAGGGGGGGGGGGGGGGTTGGGATGGGGGGGAGAAGGTCAGGCCTGTGCAGCTGGGTCCCTTCCCAGGAAGGACAGGGCGGCACGTGGAGTGGGAGCAGACACGTGGTGGTTTCCCGTCCTTCCCGCATCCTTGGGATCGGGTATAACTGGGCACCGGTTGCGGGGGAAGGAACGACGAGATGGCGGCGGTGCTGGCTGTGGTGCTGGCGGCGGTGCTGGCGGTGTGCGGGGCTGAGTGCCCGACCGCGGCCGATCTGAAGCCGGACAACGGCACGCAGCTCTGCGCTCAGCTCTACACCCAGAACAGCGTTTACTACGACGAATGCTGCACCGGCAGTTCGCTCAGCGTGCTTCCAGATGACGACGTCCCCTACATGCCCACGGGTTGGTCCGGCAAAGTCTCCTCGTTGGTGGTGGGAAAGCGTTGCGAGCTGAAGGTCTGGTCCAAGGCTGGGAAGTCAGGCACCAAAAAGACCTTTTCGGCAGGCTCTTTCCCGAGGCTGCAGGAGGTGCGAAGGGGGCTCTTCCTGAACTGGAATAATGCCATCAGGTCCTACTACTGTAAGTGCAGCTGAGCAGGGCACAGGGCCGCTCGGGGCTGCTCCACGCAGCGTGGGGTCAACGTGGGGTAGAACCAGTCAATGTGGGTCAACACCAGTCAACGTAGGTCAACATGCACCAACATGGGGTAACATCAGTCAATGTGGGGCAGAACCACTCAGCGTGGGTCAACACCAGTCAATGTGGGTCAACATACACCAACATAGGGTAACATCAGTCAACGTGGGGCAGAACCACTCAGAATGGGTCAACACCAGTCAATGTGGGTCAACATGCACCAACATGGGGTAACATCAGTCAACGTGGGTCAACGTGGGGCAGAACCACTCAGCGTGGGTCAACATCACTCAGCGTAGGTCAACACCAGTAAACGTGGGTCAACACGAGTCAACATGGGGTAACATCAGTTGATGTGGGTCAACACGAGGCAGAACCACTCAACGTGGGTCAACACCACTCAGCGTGGGTCAACACCAGTCAACGTGCACCAAGATGGGGTAACATCAGTCAACGTGGGTCAACGTGGGGCAGAACCACTCAACGTGGGTCAACACCAGTCAACGTGCACCAAGATGGGGTGAAACAGTCAGTGTAGACCAACTCAGGGCGGCGTTCATCAATGTGGATCGACACCAGTCAATGTGGGTCAACGTGAGTCAACGTGCACCAAGATGGGGTGAACCAGGCAACGAGGGTCCATGCCGGGCCACGCTCCTAACAGCATTCGATGCGAGTCGACCCTCATCAACCTGGGTCAACGCGAGTGAGCGCAGCTCAACGCAGGCTGCGGGTTGTCGGCGTGGCTCCACGGCACCAGCAGCTCGTTGGTCCTCCTGCAGCCCAGCACGTCACGCTGAGAGGATGCGGGTCACCACCAGCCATCGCACGCCCAAGTGGGCCCACGTGGGCCAACGCAAGGCCCTGCGGAGCGACGCGAGCCAATGCGTCCACAGGATCAGAATCGGCCCCTGCCTGACCCCACGGACCACAAACAGGTCAGCAGTGAGAGGTGGGCACATGAGCTGTGCCAGCCCCCCACCTCCCCCCCAGCCCCTGACCCCACACAGCTCTGAGCGTAGCCAATAAAGCCTTGAGGATGTGCAGCTCCTGCCTTGCCGCTACTTTATTTGGGGGAGACGAGGCAGCGGCAGCTTTAGGCTGACCTCAGGCAGGTCCCCATAGCCCCCATAGCCCCCATAGCCACCACCCCACGGCGCCTCCACCACCCTGCCCAAAAACCACAGTGGGACACGGCGCTCTCCAAAAGGACACGTGTAATCTCCAGGGGGCCCCATAGCAACCCTGGGGCACTCCAGCGCTGTGGCGTTACAAAACGACAATATAAATAGCTTTGTTTAAAAAACAAAACAGAAACAAACAGGGGAAAAAAGTGTTGGGAGGAGGTGGGGGGGGGGACCCAGATCAGTAGTGTGGCCGTGGGGCTGTAGTGTTGGGGTTGGGGGGGAAGGGGGGGAACTGGACACGGCCCTCCTGCAGGGCACAGGGCCAGAAAAGGATAGAAAACGATTGAAGAGGGGAAAACAAAACAAAAAATGGGGGGGGGGGGGGGAAACGGGGACTGAGTTGAGATGGCCCAAAGGGATCCCAGGGTGGCCGTAACAGCAGATCCCGAGCAGTCAGGAAAAAGCCCCGGTCCCCAAGCCTCTGCAGGGAAGGATGGGGGACAGGGCCGGTGCCATCGCGCGGCCGCACCGCCGTCCCCTGCCAGCTCCCGACTCAGTAGTACGGCGTGGGGGGGCCAGGACCCCCCCAGTGCCCCCACAGTAGCGGCACAGTCACAAATCCAGTTAAGAGGCGACGGCGAGGACGGCGGCGGGGCTCCTCACCGCATGCGGTTCTGGCGCATGAGGGGCACGATGCAGGAGGGGGGGCCCGCCTTGCCCAGGAAGGGGTGCTTCAAGAGTTCGTTGGCCGTGGCCCGCTGCACCGGGTCCCGCACCAGCATGCGGTCCAGGAAGCCCTTGAGAGAGGGGGAGACCTGAGGGGCAGAGCGGACAGGAGGGGGGGAAATCAGGGGGGGGGGGCTTCGAGCGAGGCTGCCCAATTGCAGCCGCCCAGCCAACCCCCCCCCCCCCCCTTTACCTTGTGCACGTTTTTCAGTTTGGGGGGCAGATTGTCTCGGATCATTTTCATGGCCTTTAACGGCGGCTCGTTAAAATACGGCGGCTCCCCATCGACCATCTCGATCACCATCACACCCAGGGACCAGATATCCACCTGCACAGGGGAGGAGGGACGTTTGTGGGGCTCGTGGGTGGGTTGACATCCCCCCCCCCCCCCTCCCTGCACCCCTAGAGCCCCCCTGCGCCGCAGGCTCACCTCTGGGCCGTAGGGCAAGCGAGAGATGAGTTCCGGTGCCATCCAATATGGGGTCCCCACCAGCGACTTCCGCCGCGGCACCTCCTTGTTCACTTGGGCACAAAACCCAAAATCAGAGAGTTTCACCTGGAGGCCGGAGAAGGCGGCTCGTGAGAACGCTGTGCTGCCCCCAGCACCAGGCAGGGATGCTCCGTTCTCAGCGCTGCCTTCCGGGATCAACCCTGTCCCGGCAGCTTCTCCAGGTCGCCTCACAACCCCTCTGCTTCTCGCAGAGCATCAGGCTGCAGATCCATCTCAAAGAGCCTCAAAGCCTCTAAAAGCTTCTCTGGCTCCCGTGTGATCAGAAGCGTGAAGCACAGAGTGGTTGGAAAGGATCCCAAAGATCACAGAAGCACGGAATCCTGGAAGGGTTGGGTTGCGAGGGACCCCAAAGCACCCCCAGCCCCAACCCGTGCTTCCTAGGAGCTCAGGCTGCCCAGGGCCCCATTGCTGGCCTCGGGCACCCAGAGGGATGGAGCACCCACAGCTTCTCTGGGCAGCTGTGCCTCAGCCTCACCACACTGAGGAAAAGGTTTCCTCCTACCGATTTCTAACCCAATTTCTCCTCTTTCCATTTAAAACCACTCCCCTGGTCCTGTTAGACCACGTAAGAAGTCGGTCCGCCTCGGACCACAGTGCCTTCGGTGTTTGTGTCGCTGGTGTTTCCTGGTGGTGTTTTGGCACCTCCAGGAAACTGAGGGAACTCCAGAGAAGGATTTGGGGGCTCAGAGCGGCCTCTGGTTGAGGCTCAAAGCCCAGCACTTGGGGCGCCCTGAGGAGGCACGGCGCTGCACACGTGCCAAACTTAATATAAGAGCCCTTCTGACGGCGTTTGCCACCCGGCTGATCCCATGCAGACTTCCTGATGAGACCCTGATGAGGTCAGGGCAGGGGAGCAGCAGTTGCAGAGGGGCCACGCCGTGGCAGTGCCACTTACTCTGCCGTCGTGCGTCAGCAGGATGGAGTCACTCTTGATGTCGCGGTGGATGACGCCCTGCGCGTGCAGCACAGACAAGGCCTTCAGCACGGCCAGGCAGACAGCTGCGATCTGCTCCTCGTTCATCCTGTGGGAGGCAGAGGGTCAGGGGGGGGCGGCCAGGGGGCCGAGAGGGGCTGGGGGGCCCAGGCACGTACCGGGTGTGCGTCACGATGTCGGTCAGCGCGCCGCCCTCCAGGAACTCCATCACCACCCACAGCTCGTCGCCCACCAGGTAGCTGTTGTACATCTCCACCACGTTCTCGTGCTGGTAGTCCCGCATGATCACCACCTGCGGGCAGAGCGGGGTGAGCTCGGCGGTGCCCATCTCACAGGGCTGGGTTTGGTGGGGTGGGCAAAGGGGCTCGTGGATGGGCAGCGGTAATCGGCCCTTCTCCGCAACAGCGAGAAGAGCCATGGGGAGAAACAAAGCTCCCGGTGCAAAACCCCACGAGCGGCAGCCCCAGCTCCCAGTCCCAAAGCAGCTGTATCTGACACCCATAGTGGGTGCTGTGCGAGCCCCAGGGCTCCGCTGCCCGTACCTCATTGAAGAGCAGCTCGCGCCGCTGCTGCTTGCGCAGGTCCATCTTCTTGACAGCCACCAGCTTGCCGCTGCTCTTCACCGTGGCGATGCAAACGATGCCGGTGGATCCCTCCCCTATTTTGATGAAGTTGTCCAGATAGGTGCGTGGGTCTCCCGGATCCACCACCATCTGCAGAGCTGCCCGGAATTGTTCGTGGGAGACGCGTTGGGGCTCTCGTTGGGGTGAGCGGGGCTGCTGGGGGCCGACAGCAGGGGGGTGGGGGGCCAGGCTGTGGAGGACGGGCCAGGTGGGGTTCGGAGGCGTGTGGGGTGAGGCCAGCGGGGGGCTCAGGGACCTTGGAGCGGGGTGGGCCGGGGGGCTGGGCTCGGGAGGAGCCGGTGGCGCTGCTTGCTGGCCCATTGGGTGCTGCCTCCTGCGGCCGGCCTGGCCGGGGTTCAGCCTGCAAAAAAGAGAAGAGGGCCGTCAGAGCCACGAGGGACGGTGCGGAACGTTGCTGCTGGCCCCAAAGCACCGACGACGCCACCACCGCGTCCAGGCCTTAGCGGAGCTGGACGGCGTCGGAGGAACGAATTGCACCAGATGGGTTTGAAGGAGCAGGGACAGCGAGGAATGGGGATAGATGACCACAGGCGGCCGCTTCGGAGACCAGAGAGGAAAGAGGAGAGCGCGAGGAGCCGTGGCACAGCCCCGGGGAGGAAAGCACAGAACAGACGCAGCCCCCGCAGTGCCGTGGTCTTCAACACAGTCGTAAGTGAAGCGAAGAAGGCCGTTCAGCTGGCGCTGGCTTAGGAAGCGGAGCAGAGAGGCTGCTGTTGTAGGAGGCGGAGGCCAGGCAGAGTGAGGAGAGCCCCCCGAGGCTCGGGGGAAGGAGAGATCTCTGCTAAGCGGAGCGGCTCAGAGCGGGGGGAGCGGAGGAGCCTTTACCTGTGCACCTGCGCCCCGGACGGGGTCGGTCTCAGCCCGTGGGTAGGTATTAAAGGGTCGTCCCGTCTGCTGGGCAGTCTTCATCACCCCTTCGGACACGGGGATGTTGGGAGTCCGGATATTGGGCCCGGAGAGCGGGCGTTTGTCACGGGGGGACTGAGGGCTGCTGCCGTTGCCGTAGGTGGATTTGGGCCGCTTGTCGCAGGGCTCGGCGCGCTCCCGTCGCACCACGCGCTCGTCCCGCTCGCCGCAGTCCCTGTCGGCGGGGCCGTCCCGTTCAGGGGGGGGCTTGGGGTACTCGGGAGGGGGGGGGGCGACCGCCGGTTCTGGGGCCGGGCTCCTGGCCTCGGGGCCGCTGTGGGTCCCGCTGGCGGGGTCGCTCCTTGCCCCGGTCCGGCTCGCCACGGGGTGCGGGGCAGCTCTTGTCCTTGCTGCGGCCAAAATCCTCGGTAAGGCCGTTCTCCTGGCAGAGCTGGTCACGCCGGGGTGGGAAAGGGGGGCTGTCCCTGCGCAGAGAATTGGAACGGGACACGGACATGTTCTCAAATTCATCCAGCAGCCAGGTCAGCGAGCCGTCCTTGGCGGCTTTGGTGCCCCGTACGATGGTCTTTGTGCAGGACGAGAGGTAGACAGGAACACGGAACACGAAACAGAACGAAAAGAAACAAACAAACAAACAAACAAACAAAAAAAATGAAAGAAAATAAAACAAAAATAAAAATGAAATGCCTGGTGGTGACGGGGGCAGGGGCGGCTCACACAGACGGGACGAGGGGAGGGATGGGATCTCCGCTGACACACGACGAACAGAGCACCGTTAATAGGAGGTGGCCCATGGGATCCACACACAGACGGGGATGCTGGAGGCCAGGAAGAAGGCAGCTCTGGTGTCCCCACAGCCTCAGGGGTTTGCCCATGCTGTCCTGAGCCCCTCCAGGAGGTAGGAAACAGAGCGGGAATCAGACCCAGCTGTCTCTCTCCTCCCATACGGGCCAATGCCAGGCTGAGCCCCGTCAGTGGGGATTCGTGGGGAAGGGTCCTGGGGGGCTGCTGTGAGTTCTGGCTCTGCTTTGAGGCACCTGGTCAGGACCCGGAGCGCAGGGGGCTTTGTTTGGCCACAGCCATGATCATCAGAAACCACGCAGCGGCAGCAGATTTCACTCCCAGCAGAAGCCTGGCTGGGGGCCAACACAGCAAAACTCCTGCTGGGGCCCCGCTCCTCTGCTATCACAGCCGAGCTCTGCTACCAGCAAGAGGGGAGGCAGAAGGGTATTAAAAGAAGGTTACTGCACTGCCTGGGCTTTGCATCATCTCCAAGGTCTCCAGGAAGGATGCACCAATCTTTTCTCCACGGAATCACAGAACGGCCAGGGTAGGAAGGGACCTCAAGGGTCACGAAGCTCCAACCCCCTGCCACATGCAGGGCCACCAACCTCCATGTTTAATGCCAGACCAGGCTGCCCAGGGCCCCATCCAACCTGATCTTGAACACCTCCAGGGATGGACGGGGCATCACAGCCTCTGAGCAGCTGTTCAGCACCTCACTGCTCTCATAGCAAAGAACTCCACGATTCCATGCTGCTCAGCAGCACCACAGCCCGCCCACCGCACTGCATGTTTGCAAGCCCTTCTCCTTCTGGAAGCCATCAGCTCCTCAGCCCAAACAAGGCTTCACTGCCCATCCCCTCCTCTGGCTGCTGCTGACTTTTGAGCTCGGCCTGAGTGAGACTGAGCAAAGGGGATTGCTGCCAGGATCATCCGCAAAGCAGAAGCCCTCGCACGGACAGCACCGTGCCCTAACTCTCCTCCTGCAGTTCAAGCCATTGGGATTTCTTCCTGACTCCTGCCAAAGTCCATCTCACCCAAGCGGGGGGCACAGGATGGCCCCAACAGGGTCAGTGCCTTTTCTGATCACCGACAGAGAGCAGCCAGGCAGAGCAGAAGGGAGCAGAGTCACCTAGGGAGGGTGAAGGCAGAGGAACACCAGAGGCGGCGTGGGTTTCCTCAACCGAGGCAAGCAGACGAGCCAGACTTAAAATGATGACATAAGGGTGGTTTGGGGAAACAGGCAAAGGGAGAGGATGGGGTGGGAAGGGACGGGCACAGCTCTGGTCATGTTTTCCCCTGGCATGTTTTTTTGCCAGCGTTCAGCAGAACGCAATGGGGCGAGGAAGGGGAGAAGCTTTGCTCTGCACTTATCTTCCTCCCACGTGGGCAGGAGGGGGTACACGAAAAAGCAGTGGGTTGTGGAGCACGCTGAAAGGCTTCAGGAACCTAACGGCCAGCTTACCTGCTCCGTGGCAGCCCTGGGAGGGGGCACAAACACCTCCCAAAACGGCTCCATCACCCCTCAGCCCTCAACCGCTCCCCTCAGCACATCGCAGAGCCGCTTACCTTCTGTGAGCCGTGTTGGATGGCTGTGATACACACGGGGTCCACCAGGGGCTTGGGCCTCTTGGCGGACTCCTCGATGATGCCCTGCCATTGCCGAGGCAGCCCTGTGAACTTCTGCTCCTGCTGGTCGTAGCCGGTGTGGACGCGGTGCTCGAAGTTGGAGGGCGCCGAGATCTCAATGCGTTTCTTCTTCTTGCTGAACATGGTTGGAGCGCTTAGCAGACCTGAGGGGACAGAGGGAGGGCGCAGTGAGGGGTGGACGAGGACGGAGGTGGCGAGGGCTGTAAAACAAGCATCCCTTCTTCAGGAACTGACCGCGCTCTCCGGGGAAAGCATCGCTTGCCAAGAAGGAAACACCTCGATCCGGCCCAGCCCTCGCACTGGGTGCGCTGCTCCCTTTGTCAGCTGCTCATCCCCCATTTTGGCTGTTGGTTTTTATTTCAAGCTGCATTTGGGCTCTAGACTAAAAGCCTTGAGGAGCTTTCCCTGCTCACAGCCTCAACCTGCTCCGTCTCTACCTGTAAGTGATGCAATGGCACAGCAGCAATCGTAACCGGGGCGGTCGAGGGCTCCGTACAGCACAGAAGAAATGCTGGCCTCAGCCTCAGCCCACGTCCCTCTGTCCCTGTGTGCCCAGACGATGGACTCGGTTCCTCCTCCCACTGCCAGCGCTGTGATGATGCAAGCTGAGGGCTGCCGTCCTGTGCTGAGCTGAGGAGCATTGGTTTGGCCACACCTGACTTCCTGCCTGTGGCAATCCTGTGCAGCTTGCACCTGGGCCGCTCCGCATCCAGGACATCATTTGCTTCCTGAGCCCTGCTCTTGCAGGCACGTTGCTGCAGTTGCAGCGCCTTCCCTCCTCTCCCTTTGCTCAGCCAGCTTTGATGCAAGGCTTCTGAATTTAAAATCACAGCAGAAGCCTCCCACAATTACACAAGCTGGAGTCTTCTCCAGACCTCAAAGTGCAAAGCGAGGAGCAGCCTGGCAGCAAGTGTGAGCCCAGGCAGCCCTGTGACACCCAGGCAACGGCCACGAGCCCCTGAGCTGCCCCACGTTACCAATTGCTCACCAGGATCCTGCCCTCTTCAGGCAATCTGTGCCCTGATGCTCCCCAAACTGGAGCAACTCTCTGCCCATCCCACGGGCACGGAGCCCAGGGCACAACGTGGAGCTCCAAGAAGGGGCAAGCCTGAGCAAAGCCAGGGCTCAAGGCTCACCCTGGCCACCAGCCCGTGGCCTTGGCCAGCTTCCCTGGCTTTACTCTGCCCACACACACGAGCTTTCACCCTTCCTGTGTTGGGACTTCGCAGGCTGCAAAACTGGTGCTGCTTCTTGGAGGCACTGCAGCCACAGAGCCATCCAGAACTGCAGCCGTGAGCAGGGCAGGTTCTCCAGGCAGCATCTCAGGAGCTGGAAAAGCTTCTGAGTGAAACAGGTTGGCCTGCAAAGAGCTGGGCACGCAGGTGTGCTGTCCTAGCAGGAAAACACTGTTCGCTCAGGCATTTAAACATCTACCAAGGCTGCTGAAACCAAGCTTAGCAATGTGACCAGCGTGGTACCAAACTCAAGGCCTGACAGTTGCATGGCTTTCCTCTGCAGAGCTGTGCCCAGAAAAGAGACCAAGCAGCCACCACTCAGCTACAGTCTGTGCTGCTCACAGATCTCAGCACTCCTTCATCTCAGTGGTGAACACTGCAGGGAGAGCTTCTTTCGATTTGATTTTCAAAAACCATCGGCAAAAGCAAGAGAACTCCAAGAAGTGCTGCTCATTCCTGGCACAGCAGTTCTGATGGAGACCAGCCACAGCTGAATGCATTTCATGGTATCCTGGGGTGAAAACGGCCACGATGAGCAGCCCAGAAATTGTATGGTTGGTGCAGAAAGCTGTGGCTGGGGGATGGGGGGGGATCCTTCCAGCTGAGCTCAATGCTCAGGGATCCCCCCCGATTCAGAGCTGCGTTCCTGTGGCTCTGCAGCCACAGCTCCGAGCTGAGCGCTGCTGACATGGCACAGACAGGACAAGGAGCAGACGAACCAGCAGCAATTGGAGGTGGACTCATCCCACGGTACGTGGTAGGAATGTGTTTGAAGGTCAGGAAATGCTTGTGCCCTCAGCAGCACTGCGGAATGCAGCGCAAATACCTCCTCAGAAACCAAGGCCGCGCAGTGGCGATGGATGGAGGAGCGCCCACCAAACCTCGTGGCTGCTTCTGGGCTCAGGGGGGTCCAGCAGCTGCCCCTGAAGGCCTGGGGGAGATCATAGAATCATAGAACCACAAGGTTGGAAACGATGAGCACCTGCGTGGGGCAGCAGGGCCCCAGCCCCAAGGCAAGCACAGAACAAAGCTGCAGAGGAAGCCTGGCCCCAAGGCGGACCCCAGAGCCGTTTCTCCTGGTGTAAACACCACAGCTTTGCACAATGGGGGCTTGTTTACACCAGCGGAACGCCCGCATCCTTCCAGGCTCTGAGGTACAACGTTGATGCTGCTCAGCAGGAGCTCAGAGTCCTGGCAAACCTTTCCCAAAATCAACAGCTCTACGGAGAGCCGCAGCAGGGCACGCACTGAAGTTGATGCGAGCTCAGCCCTGATCACAGGATCAGCCTGAGGGAACAAGGACAGCGTGACCAGCAGCACTGGTGCCCTCATCACCTGATATTGGACCATACTGAGCACGGATACAGGATGCTCAGAGCAAGTCCTCGGTGCCAAGCGCAGCACAAGACCTAAGTCAGGGGAGAAAACCCTACCAGCTTTTCTCTATTTCTTTGCTGTGCCCTTGGTGGCATGTTCTGCCTGGCTGCTGGCCTCTCCTGCTTACACCGACTCTGCAAAGAGGAACAGGACAAGATTGGACCCACCAGACCACTGTGAAAACACCACAGAGAGCCAAGGGGAAAGGATGGACACTCAGACTGCTGCTAATGCAGCCCTCAAATTGCCAACAGCCTTAAACTCTGCGTTTTCCCTGGATGCAGCTCACAGCACCGTCCAGAGCCAAACACCAGGACAAGTGTCCCAGCACCGTAAAGCCAGCCCCGATTTGCTTGTTTTCCTTCAATCCAGGCCGTGATCCCCAGCACCCGGAGCACAGCCACATCCTCGTGCAGCTCAAAGCTCTGCAGTGCTGTGCAAGGAGCAGAGCCCCACGTGGCTGCGCCGTCCTCACACCTCCAGCACTGAGCACAGGGACGGGCAAAGGGCTCCCAGCCAGGCGCTGCTGGTGGAAGCTGAGGGCAGCTCCTACTGCTGGGCTGCAGCTTCTTGCTGCCAGGATCTGCTGCTGGGATCTGCTGGCAGCGCATCCCGACGCTGCACTTGGATGCTCTGGGCTTCCCCAAAACCACACCAGCGCAGAGGTCGGCATTTTCACTGTAGAAACAATTTGGGTTTCAGCACATTGAGAGGAAAAAGCGCTCAGAAGATCCAGGAAAGGCGAGGAGGGACAGGAGGGTCTGGTGAGCACCAGCTGCTTTGCAGGGATGAACCAGCAGAGTGCATCTCCCACATCCAGCCCTGCCATCTCAACAGAGGAAAAACCAGTTCTGTTTGTTTGTCAGTCAGAGCTGAAGGAAGAACCCCCCCCTCCCATGAAGGATCTGGACACGGAGGCAGCAGAATCAAACAAACACAGGCAGCCTCAGCATTTCAGGCCACGCTTTGTTTGTTTAACCCTCTGCTCTCTCAAGCTGTGGCAGCAATGCCATCCCACGCTGATCCAACCCGTCCTGCCAGCGTGGCCGGCTCTGATTTCAGTCCCCTCTACTGCTTTCATTGCCTTCTGCTACGATTGTCGCCTTTTCCTCCCATTTTAGTCTCCCATTCAGCTTCCTTCACACCGCTCGGTGCAAAATTAGTGGCTCCAAAGCCAATCTCTTCCTGCAGGCAGGAAATCCCAGCCCCGGCCACCCGCCTCGCTGCAGCACCGCACCAACACTCCCTTCCTCGCTCAGTCTGAGCTTCTCCTTCCCAGATCCTGCTCCTATAAAATCCTAATAACTCCCCCTGCACCTGGGGAAGGGGAAAGCCTTCACCCCAGCCCATTCTTGCATAGATTGGGGTATTTGTGCCCTCTTCCACCCCGCATTTCGCTCCTCCATAGGCCGCTGTGAGCCGCGCTCCATGTATTAGCCAGCGCCACGGGGCCAGATCCTGAACCACGCCAAGCATTCCTCAGGGGCAGGCAGCTGGGTGTGAGCTGCGCTGCAAACAAACCTCCCTGTCAGGCTGTTCTCATTACCTTGATGAAGTTTTATCCCAGCAGGCGAGGCCGATCGAAGCTCGAATGGCCGCACGCAGCTTCAGCCCAGATTGCTGGGTGGGGGAAACTTCACCCCACAGGCATTGCTGGCTGCAGCCATCCAGGCTGTGTGTGTGAGTGTGCGCCTGCTTCGCTCTGCTTCCTGCTTGCTGCCACCTGCACGCGTCACGCTGCCTTTCTGCAGAAGTCCCAGCATCTTCCCTCGATCCTCAGAGCACCTGCTCCAAAATTCCACCCTGGAAAACTTCCTGAGCGCTGCTTCCCCATGGAAGCCCCCCATGGAGGAACCCCGTGTGGCACCACGGGGAGAGGTGCCACATCTGGATGATATGGAGGCAAAGGGCGCCTCTCAGGGTGGTCGTTGCCAGGCTGCAGGCAGAGGGAAAGTGAACACAGTGGGACTCAGCTACTGATCGCAACCAACCTCCAAGCTGAGCCTGATGTCACTGAACTCTTTCTGGATTGGCAGCAGAACAGAAACGCAAAGAGGCACGGCTGGAGGACCCTCGCTGTCACCCCCACCCCTCAGTCCAACACATCAGCAGCGTTTCGGCCGGCCACGGCGAAGGGAAAGGGTTAAAATCCACCCCTCTGCCTCTCCTGGAGCTCTGCACATTCCTCAGCCCTGTCCAAACCCAGGTCACATTCCCTTTATCTCAGCTTTGTTTAATTAGTCAGCCATTAACGAACGCTTCTGGCAGCCAGGAGTAAACTAAAATAGAGCAGAATATTCCCCACTGCTGGCAAGCTCCCCAGCCTTACGCTATCAGGGCTTGGGAGCTCACTCTTAGCTTTCAGAAGTGAAAAAACAGTGACAGAAAGATTGAGGAGGAGCCCACAAGCACCCATTTCCCCCGAGCATTCTGTGTCTGTGCAGGGAGTTGGTGCCCCACGCAACCTGCAGGACTCTGTGCACCACAAGCATCAGGGAGAGCCTCAGGTTGGGCACAGCTCCGCTGCCCAGATCTGCTCTGAGCTGCTCCAAACGGATCTCAGTTAAACGGAGACCGAATGGGAAAGGAGCACAACAAACCTCACAGCCCTGACTGCCCCACAGGGATGCTTTAAGGGGGCTCAAGGGGTCCCTGGACGCGCGGTGCAGGCACCCAGGGACACCCCACCACCCTGTGCTTCCCATGGGGTCGCTGTGCTCCCCTGGCACCACGTCCTTCCTCTGCGCAGCGGAGCAGGAAGGCTGCTCCAAAGATTCCTTTTGTAAAGTCCAATTCCAGAGCAGCACAGATGTGTCTCAGCTTCACCCCCACCTCGGTCCAAGAGGAATCGCTCCCTTTTTCTTACGGGCTCAAACCAAGCAGCCTCAGGCTCTGCCTCCCATACAAACACCACCAACCCGCTCGCATCAGCCAGAACTGAGCTTGCCGCCTCCAAAAGCCAGCTCAGCAGATTGGAGGGCAAACAACCTGCTCCACAGCAAGGTGGAGAGTGGTGCCCCATTGCTCTGCACGTTTCCAGTACAGTCAGCCTCGCCCGGGCTTGAAAAGCAAAGAAACTTCCTCCGAGCAGCCTCCCCTCACTGCTCACCCCCTGCCAAACCCTGCCTGAAACTCATTAACAAAATATATCAGCCAAGACTCCGCATTACTCACCATCACCACCCTGCTTCCTGCAAGCCAGAGGGGGAAGAAGGAAGGAAAACTGCTGCAGAAAGAACTCTGAGTGGGGCAGGAGGGCGCAGGGCTGAGGAACAGCAGCACAGAACGGGGGTTTGGGGGCCAGCAGCCACAGCTGTGCTCCCGACTCCGCAAACTGCGCAGCGCCTCTGGAGCCAGGCAGGACTGGGACATCCTGAGCCCTGCAGATGGGCTCTCACCGTCCCCCCCTTCTTGCCTGCTGGAACTGGGTTTGTGCTGGCATGGGGACAGACCAGCTTTGCTCCCCTGCATCCTCAGCACAGCACCGGGACGAGCAGCACACGGACAGGCAGGGAAGCAGGGGGTGAAGCCGTGCCAAGCCCCGCTTCCTGGTGCCGTGAGCCTTGCTCCCAGGCGAGCCACCCAGAGAATGGGTTCCTCCCAGCTCCACACCACCTCCCTGCAGGCGCCCACCTCCGCGCCGTGCTGCCGTTACCATTTCCCAGGGCTGGAAGTGGCTCCGGCTGCGCTCACCCACGCTGCGAGGATCCGTTGGCAAGCGGAGAGGGAGGGAAGGAGGAGAGGAGCTGTGATCAGCAGCTGCTGAGGCTCGCAGGGGTTAACAGCGAAGCTTGTAAGAAGTGGAGCAGGAATAGAGGAGATTTGAGCCGGGAGCCAATGAGGCAGCAACATTTGAAACAAAGCAGCCAGTCAAAGTGCCCCGGCCGTGGAAACAGGGAAGGACGGAGAGGGGAAGGTGGGAAGCCCGCGGCCTTTCCGGCGAGTCTCTGCTCATGTGGGTGTTCCTTACGCCACTTCCAGGTCCTTCACCCACCCTGAGAGCAGGGGCTGGATGTGGCCAGAAGCGCTGACTCCTCTCCTGGCAAGTTCAGCTGGCAGTAAGAGCTCTGGCTCACGAACAGCAGCCCCAAAACCTGCTGGGGGGACACCAGGTCGCTCACCAGGGCTCCCCGAGGGCTGTAAGCCTCTCCTGAGGGTGAGGATCACGGCTCAAAGCTCTGCCTCTTCATCTGTTTTCCACGCAGACGAGCTGCGTGCTGCTTGTTAAGGAGCAGCAGCGTGAGCTGTGTGATCCCATGGGGTGGGCAGAAGGAACTGAGCAGCCCCCGGTGTGAGGATCTCCAGCTGGAACTCAAGGCTCTGATGTGAGGGTGCACGTTTCTGTTCTCTCCTCTTTGATTTTGCTCAGAGGAAACACTCTCGAATTGGCCCAATTAAGTTGGCACGTCTTGCAAATGAACTTCTCGCCCCCAGCAGCCCCCATGGGCAATTGGCCCAACTCAGGGGCAGCACGGGAGCGAAGGCAGCAGGTGGTGAGTGGGACAGGGAAAGCAAACCAGGGCAGCTGCGAGCCCTGCTGCATCCAGCACAGCCCAACAGCATCTCCAAGAGGTCCCTGCAGCTCCATTCTTATTTAAATGCCTTTTACAAGCGGGGAGAGGGAAACAGGCAAGAAAAAAGCAGGGTTGTGAATGTTAATCACCTAGCAGCTTACAACTAGATTGCTCACTTCCCATTCGTCCTCATTTTCCTCTTCCTTGTTCTTTTGCAGAGCGTTTGGGGACCAAAATATCTACAGCAGCCTTGCTACGCTGCTAAGCAGCACTGGGAAGCTTTCCTGGAATCATGAGAGAAAGAGGTGGAAAAAAAGGACGGGCAGATGAGGGCAAACCTCCGCCAGCGTCTCCTCCCACGTCGTCCCGGCGCCTGCAGCACCCAGGTGGCATCGCCCATGGTGCTGGCATCACCCACCAGGGGTCCCCGAGCCCTCATGAAGCAAACGAGGCTGCGTTACAGCATTCACAGCTTCCTTATCTTTCAGGGAAGGAGGAAAGAGCAGCGGAGAGCTGGGCAGAACGCTGATGGGGGGACGAGCTGGAGCTGCTGCGTCTCTTCCCCGTCTAAGGGGCAAAACTCACCTGCCCTTCTGGCAAGTTGTTTCCCTGGTACAGAACAAGCAGCAGCTCCAACACCTCCCATTTCCAGCCGTCAAAAGCTGCTGTGACTACAGAAATCCACCAGCTGTTCTGCTCGGCTGCCAAGAGCACAAAGAGCCCCCAGCAGCAATTTTAGAGGCTTGTGAAACGGCGCTAATTAATTCACAGGAAGATAAAAGCGCATCAAAGGAAGTTTCTACCCCCGTATCTTTCGGGGTTTTAACAAAATTAGCAGAAGCGCATCCTGCCAGCCCTCGCCTCGCAGACAAACCCAGCGTGGCCTCAGTCCCCACGCAGCTGCACCCAGAGAGCAGCTTGGAGGACCTCAGCCCCACCACTGACGTCCTGCCGCTCTGCTGCACGCGGCCCAGCTTCAAAACGCAAAGGGACACCGGCTCTCAAAGCCTTCACTCCCCCCCCCCCAAGACTGAGTAACGCAAGGCTGCAGGCTCAGCTATTGCTTTTGATCTGGCAGTAAAGATCTCACGTGGTTTCAGGCTGTGGGAGCCACAGCTCCGAGCTCACACACGCCCTGACTGCAGCCCAGCAGTGCAACCAGAAGGGATCCCAGCCCCGGGGCTCCGTCCCAGCCACGCCATGGAAGTGGAAACGGCATTTCCTTGACATCGCCGTGCCCTCCGCGCTTGGGACGCGAGCCCTGCGTTGCTGGAGCAATGGAAGCAGGCATACAGGCACATCTGAGTGGAAGTGGGGCAGAGGAGCCGTCCCAGAGCCAAGGGACGTCATCCACCAGGAGTTTGTCACGCTGAGAGTGGCACGGCGCAACGCTCACCGCAGCACTGCTGCGCTCAGCCTGCCAGCAGGGTGGTAGAACTGGCCAGGCTGGCTTTGCACAACCTTCAAAGAGCAGAGAGATGCCACGCTGCCAGGCTGGGCAGGGCCACGTGGGGCCGGCGGGCTGAGGAACCCCGGGAGGATCCAAACAGAGTCCTCAGGCATTTGGGCTGGAAGAACCCCAGGCACCTGTAGAGGCTGGGAGGAGTGGTCCTTGAGAGCAGCTCGGCAGAGAAGGATCTGGGGGTCCTGATGGACGAGAGACTGAATATGAGCCAGCAGTGCGCTCTGGCAGCTCGAAAGGCAAATGGGATCCTGGGCTCCATCAGGAGAGGGGTGGCCAGCAGGGACAGGGAGGTGATTGTCCCTCTCTACTCGGCTCTTGTGAGGCCCCATCTGGAGTCCTGTGTCCAGGTGTGGAGCCCTCAGGACAAGAAAGACATTGAGATTTTGGAAAGGGTCCAGAGGAGGGCGACTAAGATGATGAGGGGGCTGGAGCAGCTCCCCTATGAGGACAGGCTGAGGGAGTTGGGCTTGTTCAGCCTGGAGAAGAGAAGGCTGCGGGGTGACCTCATTGCAGCCTATCAATACCTGAAGGGAACCTACACCCAGGAGGGGAGTAAACTCTTCCAAAGGGCTGACAACAGCAGGATGAGGGGAAATGGATCCAAGTTGAAGGAGGGAAGATTGAGGTTGGATGTTAGGGGGAAGTTCTTTACTAGGAGAGTGGTTAGGCCCTGGAACGGGCTGCCCAGGGAGGTTGTGGATGCCCCGTCCTTGGACGGGTTTAAGGCCAGGTTGGACGGGGTCCTGGGCAACCTGATCTGAATATGTATGTTTGGTGGCCCTGCCAGGCAGGGGGGTTGGAACTACATGATCCTTGGGGTCCCTTCCAACCCGGGTGATTCTGTGATTCTGTGTGAAAGAAGTCCAAAAGGAATGCAGAACTGTGGGGTGGACCCAGCTGAAGGATGGGATGCTGCTCAGCAGGGCCAGGAGAAGCTCATGAGGTCCAACAGAGCCACGTGCATCGCTGCACACCAATCGTTCTCCCATCAGCAGACGATCCCTCAACCTGCAGAAACGCCCTGAGCCTCCGTGCTGCACTGCTGGGGTGCCCCAAAGACACCGGTTTGTGTCCAGCCACCCCAAATTGCAGTGAGCTGACCTGCCGCCTGGCCTCTGCCAAGCTCTTCCAGAAAGTTCAGGCTTGGAGTGAGAAATTCACTTCAGTTTTCCCTTTTTCTGCCCACGCAGCAGCCTGCGGGGTTGCCCAGCGATGACTCAGTGCTGAAGGGCTTAACGCAGGTTGCTGGGGATCTATTCCTGGTTCTCCTCCTGCTCTGCTTTGTGAGGAGGAGCGTCACCCCGGCACACGGGAGTCTGCTTTAACAGAGCAGCGCAACGCTGGCTTCGATCTGAGACCTTCAGAGGAAAAGTGCTGGAGAGTCACGGCATCACAGCGCGGCGTGGGTTGGACGTGAGCTAAAGGATCATGGTGGAAAGGATTGGAGTCCTTCACACCCAAAAAAAACCCCAAAACCAGCGAGAAGAAACAACAGGGGAATGGATCTGAGGTGCTCAGCACGTTCTGCACAAAGCCTGTCACCTTGTCCCCACGGCTCCAGGGCGCAGCGTGGCCGCTGGCTGCCCAGGAGCATTTCTCAGCCTCATCCCCATGGGATGACGTCTCATGCACAAGGGCTGCTCCCCCCCGGCTCCCACAGACACTGTTTGTGCCTTGAAGCCTGAACTCCAATTACCCTTATCTCGGTTTCCAGAGACACAACCAGGAGCACCGCAGACCCCATTTGTCCCTTTGGTGCAAAATGACTGCATAGATGGCGTCTCAGCGGAGCTCCCTGACTGCAGGGCTCCCTCAGCGTCCTCGAGCGCGGGCAGAGAGATGCTGGCCTCCTCCATGCCTCTCCCTGAGCGAGAGGCTGCTTCACTACTCCTCCCTCATTCTGTCTCCCACTGGGAGCTCAATGGTGTCAGATGAAGCGCTGTGGGAAGGGCGAGAGGATGGCAGCCCGGGGCAGCAGAAAGCAGTCATGCAGAAAGCGGAGGCGAGCGGTGAGCGCGCAGCACTGGGGGCAGGCAGAGCCCCTTGCAGGCAGCGCCACGCAGCACCGCTCCACGGGACGCTGCTGCCTGGCATCAGCAATGCTCCAGCAGAACCCTGACCCGAAAGTAACGGAGCCCCTCCAGCCACCTTGCTATTGAGCTTCTAACCAGAAGGCTGCCGTTTCAGCATCGGTGCTCGTAGCCTCCTTTCGGGCTTCTCTGTTCAGGCAGCATAAATGATTTAATCGCAGCGTGGAACATCACACAGGCACCTTTTTGGAACAGGAAGCGTGCAAACATCACCCGCTCCCAGCAGGGGTTACCCAACCCCTCCAGCAGGTCAGACAAACAAGTTCTGCGTTGCACCAAAGATACCTTTGGTCCGGGGTGGAGGAAACTGCACGCAATCCACCCCCACTGCCTCCATTCCGAGCGCTGAGCAGCCAGAGGCTCCTCGCCACTCGCTGCTCCTGCTCTGCACTGCACAGACAGCACTGAACGCAGCCCTGCGCCGGGGCACGGTGACAAAACCCAACAGCATTCCCCCACCGCACCCCAAATCCTGCTGTTTCTACAACCATCGCCTTGCTCTTGTCCCCTTAGCACCCAATGGGCTCAAAGCAGACATTCACAACAAGAGGATGACGATGCACAGCAGGGAGAAGCCATGCGGGGACATCGCCTGCCCCCCTGGAAGGGACCCAAAGCTTCGGATGATCAGCAGGTGCTAACGGAGCCCCAGCAGCGCTGCAGGGAAGGGACTCTAACGATGATTTTAATGCAACCTGGCAGTGGATTGCATTCCCCAGTGCTTAAGGACCACGAAGGAAGCTATGGGAGATGCTCAGCGCAGCACCCAGCACTGCTGCCCCCAACCCCACAACAAGGAGTTCGCCTCGGATGGCTGACACTTGAAATGTTTGTCTTTAGTAGGAAAAGGGAAACCAAACCAAACCCCCACAGTCACAGAGCCAAACCCAGCGCCTCCCCTTAGAGTTAACAGACCAAAACATCTCAGCCCCTTCCATTTTCTCATCACCCTCCTGCACCCCACTGACAGAACCTACAGTTTATTTGCTCTCAGCGCGCGACGCGGGGAAAGGAAGAGCTGAACAAGCACAGCTCTGAAGAATTACATTTTCATTACGTCCCAAAAATGTTAATAAAGAAAAAAAACAAGCAAATCCTCCAGGATGCACCAGCCCAGCTGGGAAGGCTGCTCTGAAACGTGAGCCGCACCGGAGCCAGGCAGAGCTCCCTCTGAAACCCCAAACCAGCACGGCTCCGTTCCCAGGCACACGGTGAGGCCTCTTCCCTTCCCCTGCTGGCCTCAGGAGAAACCACTTCGTATTAAATAAGAACGGTGTGATTGTAATTAGGCGGCGTGGAAGCTGCCAAACGTCCCTGGGGTTTCTGTGGGACTCCCAGGGCTGCGTCCTTTGTCCTCCTGCAGTGCAGCACAGCTGAATCCCACGGGGTACCCAGCACCAACGCTGTCAGCTCTGCTTTACTTCACTGCCTTCAGAGGCAGGACAGAAACGGGCTCCTGGTTACGTGCACCAAAGGAAGAAACAGGGAGAAAAGCAAAGCTCCCAGGGCTGCAGTCCAAGGGCAGAGCAGTGACAACAGGTAGCAGGGCATGAAGGCACCAGGCATCATCCCAGCGTGAACAGAACTGCTCAGCATCCAGCGGCGCCCAATGTGAGCACAGAAAGCTCCGTCCCCACGAGCTGCACCTCGGATGCAAAGTTACACCTCCTTCCTTCCTTCCTTTTCCTTCCTTCTTCCTTCCTTCCTTTCCTTCCTTCTTCCTTCCTTTTCCTTCCTTCTTCCTTCCTTCCTTTCCTTCCTTTTTCCTTCCTTTTCCTTCCTTCTTCCTTCCTTCCTTTCCTTCCTTCTTCCTTCCTTTTCCTTCCTTCTTCATTCCTTCCTTTCCTTCCTTCTTCCTTCCTTCCTTTCCTTCCTTCTTCCTTCCTTCCTTTCCTTCCTTCTTCCTTCCTTTTCCTTCCTTCTTCCTTCCTTTTCCTTCCTTCCTTCCCCTCCACCAGCCACCCACAGCCAGGAATCATTCATCTGAGAAGTCGGGCGCTGAGGAATCAAACCCACACCACAGAGCCAAAGGAAGGCCTTGCAAGAACCTCACCGTGCTCCAAGCACTGCCTCTCCCGTCCTGCTGCTCCGCTGCCCCAGGGATGGAGGTGCGATTTACGTCCTTTCATGTCCACTCAAACAAATTCACCTCTGTTTCAGCGCTTGGGTGACTCACAGAGATCCAGCTCACAAAGATCCAGCTCACAGAGCCCAAACATCAACAAAAGAAGCAACACAGCAGCAACAGCAGCACAAAGGACGGTGAGGAGCCCAGAGCAAAGCTCGGCGAGTTTTTATTTTTATAGGGCCAGCTTCCTTCTGACCCATTTGATAATTGCCAGCAAAACAAATGTCTCCCCTGCAGATGCAAATAAAGATATGTGGAAAACATCTGGGAGCTGTAACAACACGGGGGAGCAGAGCGTGAGTTTCCATTCAGCTGAGGGGGCAAACAGAACCTAAACTGGCAGCAATCGTTATCTTGTTGGTATCTCCCCTGGAAAATTCTGAGGCTATTCCAGCTTCCAAATGCGTTCTGGTTAATTACCTTTGTTTAGGAAAGTCAGGGTGGCGTTGCAGCAGAATAGAATACAGGCAATGTTTCTGAACACAAGCTGGAAACGTCAGCCAAAGACAACAGCACGGCGCTGCTGATGCGTCCACAGAGCCTCACGTTTCACAAACCAGCAATTCATACCCAACTCCTATAAAAGCCCCCCCCCCAAACCTGCCCAGGGGTCAACAAACACATCCCCCAGGTTTAGAAATAAACCAGGAATTAGGAAACTTCCTTCAAAAGCTGCCAGGATTGGCTGCCATTTGCAACCGGCAGCAAACAACCGAATCCTTTGGCCGCTGCTCAAACGGGGTTTATTTAAACTTCCTCTGCACAGCCCAGCTCTCAAACTCAATTTGGGGGTTTATTTAAACACCCTCCACACCCCCCAGCTCTGCCCCTTCCCCAACGCCAGGCTCCACAAACCCAATTCGCAGCTATGCGGGACGCTTCAAAAAGACACAAACCCAAACCAGGGCTGTCGGCTGCGCCTGTGGGCTCCCACCCAGTCCTGCACGGATGGACAGATCCCCAAATTCGGGCCATTTTTGAGGGCGGGGGGGGGGGGGGGGGGGGCACAGAAATACAGGACCCCCTCCCTCTCTATTCCCCCCTCCTGTCCCTCCCCCCATCCCCCTCCTTCTATCCCCCCCCATCTCCCTCTCCCCATCTCCTCAATCCCCCCTCCCCCCTTCCTATCCCCCCCCACCCTCCTCCTATCCCCCCCCCCCCCCCCCCTCTATCCCCTTCCCCCCAATCCCCTCCTCTCCTCCCCCCCGCTCCCCTCAGGGCCTCCAGTACTCACCCACACCCCCTCCAGGCGCAGGCCGCCCACAGCACAGCACTCACAACCCCCACCCCCAACCTCAGGAGGCCCAAATCCTTCCCTGCACCGCCAGCTGAAGACCCTCGCCCACATATTCCCGTATCCCCGGGCCCCTCCGGCCCCACTCACCCCCCCCCCCGGCCAGACGCGCCGCTCCTCTCACTCGGCCGCCGCCATGTTGGAAGGCCGCCGCTCGGGGCCGCGCTCCGCCCCCGTTCCCTTGGCAACAAGCCACGCCCACCGTTCCCTTGCAACAATCCCCGCCCCCTCGATGCTATTGGTCCCGCCGAGCACCCAAGAGCGGGGCGGGCACGTGGGAGAACTCAACCAATCGCAGGGAGGCTGAGCGAGATTGGCGTTGGCGCTGACCAGTCACAGCGCGGAGGGAAATCCGCACGGCGCAGAGGAGAGCGGTAAGATGCCGGCCGTGTGAATTGCCGCTGCGATCGCGCTTTGCGCCCCGGTGCGGAGAGTTTTAGCCGCGTGTCCCCCGCAGGAGGCTGGAGGACTGTCCATCCCACAGGATGTCGCTCTGCGCTGTACTTAGGACCGCAGCCTTGCTGCGCGGCTGCGGTGCGTACCGCCGGTCCCCGTCCTCTCTGAACCGTCCCGCTGCCGCTGACCGCCCCTTTTTATCCCTACAGTCTTTGGGTCGCCGCCGACCGCCGCCATGGCTACGCTGAACCAGATGCACCGGAAGGGCCGGCCCAAGCCGCCGCCTCCCAAGCTGGGTCCCACCTTCGGCCGCCCGCAGCTGAAGGGGGTGGTGGTGAGGAACCTCATCCGCAAACCCAAGAAGCCGAACTCAGCCAACAGGAAATGCGTGCGGGTGCGGCTGAGCAACGGGCGGGAGGTGGTGTGCTTCGTGCCGGGCGAGGGCCACAACCTGCAGGAGCACCACGTGGTGCTGGTGCAGGGCGGCCGCACGCAGGACCTGCCGGGGGTGAAGCTGACCATCGTACGGGGGAAGTATGACTGCGCACACGTGCAGAAAAAGAAGTGAGCGTGGCCGAAGGATCCCTGCTTATACGTTTATTAAAGAGCTGCGTTCCCGGAGCGCTACGAAGTGCTGTCCTCACTGGGGAGGGGATGGGGGGAAGGATCCTAGGCGTGGGCGTGGCTCCACTTCCGCCGAATGGCTCCACTTCCGCCACGTGACCGCCCTCACTTCTGCAGGACTGTCCAAGATGGCGGCGCCCAGGGCGCTGGCAGCGGCGCGGCGCGCTGTGGCGGTAGCAGCACGCGGGCGGCGCACAGCGGGCACCGGAGCCGCTCCGCGAGGTCGGGCGGAGCGGAGCCGACTATATGAGCACGTGCGGGAGGGGCTGAGCGCGCGGCCGCAGCTCGATATGGCGGCGCTGAGTGCGCACCCGGCGGAGGCCGCGCGGGAACTGGAGCGGAGGAAAGGACCGCTGAGGGAGGGCGAGCTGCGTGAGATCGTGAGCGGGAGAGGCGGGGGGCGTGGCCTGTGGGCGGGGCTGCTGGTGACTTTTGGGGCGTGGCCTGTGTGGGGGTGGAGCTTTGGGCTAATTAGGGGGCGTGGTCTGGGGGTGTGGAGGCTGCTGTGGCATTGGGGGCGTGGCCTGACTGCGGGCGGGGCTATGGAGACTTGAGGGTGTGGCCTATGGGTGTGGGCGGGGCTGGTGGAGCGTTGTGGACATGGCCTGTGGGGTGGGGCTGGTGGCTATTTGGGGGGCGTGGCCATTCGCCGTGGGCGGGGTTAGACGACCAATATGGGGGCGTGGCCTGTGGGCAGTGGGTGGTGCCTATGGCCTCCTGGGGGCGGGGCTTCGTGACAGTCCCCGCCCACAGCTGCAGACCTGGGCCCGCCTGGAGGAGGTGCGTGCGGCCATCGCTGGACTCGAGGCCGAGAAGGAGGAGGTGGCGCTGGCAGTGCACGCCCTGGTGGTGAGCCCCCCCCCTTCCTTATGGCACTACGGTACTCTATGCTCCCCCCTGTCCCCCCATCTCACCCATTCTCCCCCCCCACAGACCACCCACGCCAAGGACACGCTGCATGCGGTGAGACCCCCGGGACGGTTGCTCTGGATTCCCCCCAGCCCCACATTGCTGGGGAGGTGATGTGGCCACCACGTGGTCTCCCATTCCTTCAGGTCCCCGAATACACGGCGCTGCGGGAACGGGGCCGTGCGGTGAGGCTGCAGCTGAGGGAACTGCTGGCAGAGGAGGCAGCGTTGGATGAACGCTTCTACCTGCATGCCTTGCAGCTGCCCAACAGCACCCACCCAGCAGTGGTGAGCAGGGGAACGTGGGGAGGAGGGGGGGGATTCTGCAGACGTCCTGATCAGCCCCTGCTTCCCTTCCTCCTGCAGCCCGTCGGTGATGAGAGCCAGGCCCGTGTGTTGGAGGTGGTGGGGGAGAAGCCAGGTAGGGGCAAGCTGGGGAGGGGGATGGAGGGATGGGCAGCACAGAGTGGGGAGGATAACAGGAGGGGGGGTCCCACAGCTAGAAAGGCTCCCTCTGTCCCTGCAGCATTCGACTTCCAGCCTAAGGGCCACCTGGAGCTGGGTGAGGAGCTGGACATCATCCGCCAGCGGTGAGTCCCTCCCCAAACACAGGGCTCACTCACTGCAACGTCGCCTCCATCCCGGTGACAGCTGTGTCCCCGCAGGAGGCTGTCACACATCTCAGGTCACCGCTCCTATTACCTGTGTGGGGCAGGCGCGCTGCTGCAGCACGCCTTGGTGAACTTTGTGCTGGCCAAACTGGTGCCCAAGGTATGGAATCGAGTCCAGGGGAACCCTGTGACCCTCCTGCCACCCCGTGGGGCCTCGTGATCCCCCCTGGCCCCCTACATCTCTCACTGCACTGCAGGGCTTCCTGCCCATGACGGTCCCTGACCTGCTGCGCGGCGCCGTCTTTGTAAGTGCCACTCCGTCCCTGCACCGTCCCTGTTGTCCTCCTCACCACCAAGTGACTTCCCTGTGTCCCCCCCCCTTCCCCCAGGAGGGCTGTGGGATGCAGCCCAACATCACCCCATCTCCCGTGTACTGCATCGACCCGGCTCGCTTCGAGGACCTGTGCCTGGCTGGCACCTCCGAGGTGGGGATTGCAGGTGAAAAACAGGGCACGATTTCCAAAATGGGGGAAAAAAAAACAGGAAACGGGACAAAGCTTGGGATAAACGGTTCAGAACGGGGCAAAATTAAGGTGAGGCTTATCAGGAAAGGTCATAATTAAGACAGAACGAGGTCAAAAATGTGTCCAGAACCCCTCAGTTGTCTCCTTTTCTCCTGCAGGTTACTTCATGGACCACGCGGTGCGGCTGCAGGACATGCCCATCAGGTACAGCAGCAGCACATTGCGGGGATGGGATGGAGGGCAGGGGGGTGGGGGGTGTTTGTGGGGGTCGCTTCTGATCATTCCTTGCCCCCCACCCCCAATGCAGGATCGTCTGCTCCAGCACGTGTTACCGTGCAGAGACCGACACGGGCCGAGAGCCCTGGGGCCTTTATCGTGTGCACCAGTTCACCAAGGTGGGATGGGGGGAGCTGGGAGGGGGGCATACAGGAAGAGCAGCAGATGGGGAGGGGGCTTTCGGGACCACCCTGTACTCACAGGTGGAGATGTTTGGGGTGACGGCAGCAGAAAGCGGAGCCGAGAGCGAGATGATGCTGGATGAATTCCTCACGCTGCAGAAGGAGATTTTTTCAGAGCTGGGGCTGCATTACCGGTCAGTTGGGGTGGAGGGGGGGCTCAGTTTGGATCCTGTCCCTCAAATCCACGTCCCAATGGTGTCCCCATCCCCCCCCCCACCCCGCAGTGTTCTGGATATGCCCACACAGGAGCTGGGACTCCCAGCGTACCGCAAGTTTGACATCGAAGCCTGGATGCCAGGACGGGGCAAATATGGGGAGGTGAGAGCAGCCAGGAGGGGGCTGCACCCCCCTTCCCTTCCCATTGCTGAGACATGGGGTCCCCGTGGCTGTTTGGGGTGGGGGGGGGGTCTCTATGTTCTCTATGTTGCCTCTCCCCTCCCCCAAGATCTCCAGCACCTCCAACTGCACCGATTACCAAAGCCGGCGGCTGAACATCATGTACAGCGATGGGGCTGGGAAGCTGCACCACGCACACACGGTGGGTGCTGAGCCCCCCTGCACCCTGGGGGGGGGGATGAGGGGGAGGGGGGGGGGATGACCACGAGACCCCTGAACTCCTCTGCCCTCCCCTCCCCATTCCTTTTCCCAGGTGAATGGCACCGCCTGTGCCGTCCCCCGGCTGCTCATCGCCCTTCTGGAGTGCAACCAACAGCCGGTGCGTGGAAGGGGCTTTACTTCATTTGGATTTGGGGGGGGGGGGAGAAGGGGAAGCACAGCAGACTGATGCTTCACCCCCCCTTTTCCCCCCCCCCCCCCCTTCCACCAGGATGGCAGCGTCCGTGTGCCCCCCGCCCTGCGGCCTTTTGTTGGTCAGGATGTGATCGAGCGGCCCCCAGCCCCACTGCTGCGTTACATCGGCCCCAACCAACCTGGGGGGGGGGGGACAGGGGGGGCCACGTGTCCCCTCCTCAATGCTCGTGAGGCCTTGAAATAAAGAACTGCTTCTGTCTCTATTCTGAGAGCCACGTCTTTGCGTTCTGCCCTCACCACGTAGCAGCTGCCATCCCCGCGCCTCTCCAGGCAGCAATGTGACAGCAGGGCCTTCATGGGAGCCACATTTGGGGGAGAGGTGGGGGTAACTGGGGGGGAGGGGGGAACTGCCCCCCCTTTTTATTTTAAAACAACTTATATAAATCCTCTACGCTATACCCAGGGAAAAGAAGAAGAAAGGGAGTGCAGGGAGCCTCCCAAAGTCCAGCCCATGCCTTCGGGGGACCCCGATAAATAAAGGGGGGTGGCTGCAGCTCCAGGGGCGTCCCCTCAGTCCGCACAGCGACCGCTGTTGATGACGATGTCGTCGTATTCCTCCTGGGGGGGGACGGAAGGAAGGAGGGGGGGGTAAAAGCAGCGCTCAGACCCCGAGAGGCCGCTCGGTTTTCAGGTGGGGCTTTGGGGGCTACTTACACCACTGCTGTCCTCCTCCTCGCTGTCTTCGTCCTCCTCGCTGTCCTCAGAATCGCCGGAGCTGTCAGGGGCGCCGAAAGCACGCAGCAGTTGGGGCAGGCGGGGATCAGGGCGAAGTCGGGCGCTGTAAAGGGGGGTGCGACCCCCGTAGCCCCGTGCCGCCGGGTCAGCGCCCGCCCGCAGCAGCAGCTCTGCCATCTCCAGGCTCTGTGCTTCCACCGCCAGGTGCAGGGGGCTGCGGCCACAGCTCGGCTCCTTTGGGGGTGCAGGGAAGGGTAGGAAATCAGGGTGGGGAGCACAGGAACGCCAGCGTCCCCTTAGAGCCCCCTGCCCTCCCCTTTCTGTGCTCACTGCTTTGTTGGAGTCGGCGCCGGCACGCAGCAGCAGCTGCACCAATTCCACGTCCTTCCGAAGAATGGCAACGTGCAAGGGGGTGTAACCTGCAGAGGGGGACATCGCAGTGCCACCACCGCGTCCCAACCCCGCAGCCCTGCTTGAACGCTGCACTGCAGCCCCAGTATGTCCTGCGTTGCCTCTGCTTTGCTGCAAGGCACCTCAGCGTCCCCGTGTCGCAGCCCCAAAGGCTGACACCACCTCCCTGTCGCATCCTCAGTGCCCTGTGCGCCCTCATACTGCATCCCCAACGTCCCCAGAGCACCTCAGCCCTGGCCCTTCAATCATCTCTAAGCATCCCCCATGTGTTCCAAGCTACGCTCCCCTACTGCACGCTTAACATCCCTCCAACATCCCCACGAAGAAACCCCGCCGTTCTCCTCCTCCCATCGTTCTCCACGTGCTCCCAAATGCCTCGGTCCCACACGGCTCGCTTTGGACTCCCCCACCTTACCATCATAGTTGACGCTCTCCAGCTGCGCACGCTCCTCCTCGCTCAGGGGGCAGCCGAGACCCCCCAGGAGGTGCTGGGCGCAGTGGGGCTGCCCTTCCCGGCATGCGAGGTGCAGGGCTGTGTGACCCCCACGTTCCTGCAGTCGCAGCCCCGCGCCCGCCGCCCGCAGCTTGCGCACGAAGCCGGGCAGCCCCAAGATGACAGCCAGGTGCAGGGCGGTCTGCAAGAGAGAGAGGAAATCAGTCAAGGTTGGGAACGGCCCCACAGATCACCGCCTGACCCCGGCGGTCGCCCTCAGTTCAGGAATTGCCAGGGCTGGTGGTTGGCGTTGGGATTTTGTGTTGAGGGACGTGGTTTAGTGAGAGCTGTTGGTGATGGCGGATGGTGGCACTGGGTGATCTTGTAGGTCTTCTCCAACCTTGGTGTTTCTGCCATTCCTTTGCCTGCCCCCAGATAAGGGGTTCATCCCCCCAACCCCCCCCCCATCCGCTGCACCCAGCCCAGGGATCAGCCCCAGCCCAGACAATTGCCCCACAGCCCGGGGGTCGCCCCGGTCTCTCTCTAACAGCTCCAGGCCCCCCCGGCTGCCCTCACCTGCCCGAGGTCGTTCTGCAGATCCATGTAAGCAGTGCCTGCTGCGCGCTGCAGGATGGAATCCAGGAAAGCCTCGTGCTCGTGGATGACCGCGAGGTGCAGCGCTCTGCGGTGGGGGTTTGCGGGGGGGGGTTCGGCCTCAGCTCAGCGGCCCCGATCACCGCCCCCCCGTCCCCCTCCCCCCCGCTGCTCCTTCACTCACGTATCGCCGTCCTCGCTGACGAAGCTCAGCACGTGCCGCAGCCACACCTCAGCCTCGGGCTCCGGGGCCTCCGGAGGAGCCTCTTCGGGAGACTCCGGACCCGGACCGGGGCTGTGGGACAGCGGTGCCAACTGCCCTTCTCCCAACGAGCCCAGCCCGCTGTCGTACCACTCGTCTCCCTCCGTTCGCTTCGCATCGCCGGACGGCGCGGCCCCCGCGGCCGCCATCAGCCGGGCCGCGCTCAGGGCCCCGCCACCACGGGCCCAGCGCCGCCGGGCCGGGAAATCCCCGCGGCCCGGGAGGGGGGGGGGGGGGGGGGGGGGAAGCAGCGCAAGGCCCGCCGGGACGCGTAGTCCAGAGAGCACTTCCGGGAGAGAGCGAGGCACGATGGGAGTGGTAAGTTCCTTCAGCCAATCAGCGCTGCCCGCGCGAGGCATGCTGGGAAGTGCGGAGATCGATGGCTGTAGCGAAGAGCATGCTGAGAAGTGCGGCGGTCTCAGCCAATCAGCAGAGCTCACGCGGGGCATACCGGGAAGTGTGGTGCTTCCAGCTGGTTAGAGCAGCCTGCGCAATGCATCCCGGGAAGCGTGGCGTCTTCAGCTAATCAGAGAAACCGGCGCTATGCATCTCGGGAAGTGCAGCTGTCTCAGCCAGCCAGCGCCGTCCGCGCGGGGCATCCCGGAAGCGTGGCGCCTTCAGCCAATCAGCACCATCCATGCCGGGCATACCCGGAAGTTGGAATCTTCAGCCAAACATTGTAGACGCCCCAACGGCATGCCGGGAAGCGTCTCCAGGAGCTCCCATGTCCGGAGCGGACGGTAATGGCGGTGGTAATGGCGGTGGCAGTGGCGGTGCTGAGGCTGGAGGGTCCCTCCGGCCCTCCGTGACGCCCCGTCCCAACTCCGCAGCTCCCCCCTCCCGGGGCTGAACCCGACGCTGAAGCTGAGGGCGGCTCCACGGAGGATCCCGATAGTGAGTATGGGGTGCGGAGCCCCGGCCGGGCCTGCGGGACCCCGTTGTGACTCCTCCGGTACCGCCCGCAGTGGAGCTGCTGCGAAACCTCCTGGCACGGACGCTGGGGTTGGGCACGGAGCCGCCGGAACGCGTTTTGGATGAGCTGTCGCTGACGGGAATCGCCCGGTTTATGCAGAGCGAGCGCTGCCGTCGCGTGGTGTGCATGGTGGGCGCCGGATCTCCACGGGTGAGCAGAACCGGGGGGGGGGGGGGGGGGGGGAGGAGGCGGAGGAGTGGCAGCGTTTATGGTAACACCCCCCCCCCCCCCCCCCCTTGGCAGCCGCCGGGATCCCCGACTTCCGCTCACCGGAACCGGGCTGTACGCCAACCTGAGCCGCTATGAACTGCCCTACCCTGAGGCCATCTTTGACATCTCCTATTTCAAGGTTTGGGGGGAACGTGAGGCTGAGCGCCCTCTGAGGCCCCCCCCTCAGCACAGCACCGGGCCCTGAACCCCCCACCAGACTCTGATCGCCCCCCCTTTCCCCCCTACTTTTTCCTCCAGCAACACCCGGAGCCTTCTTGCATTGGCTAAGGAGCTGCTCCCAGGACAGCTGAAGGTAAGAGGTGATTCTTGGGGGGGGGGGGACACCATATACCCCCCCTCCCGTGGTTCCTCTCTCTCCCATAGCCCACAGTTTGCCACTACTTCATGCGGCTGCTGAAGGAGAAGGGGCTGCTGCTGCGCTGCTACACACAGGTGCGCCCCCCTTTGCTGTGCCCCCTTTCCGGAGCTGAGAACACCCTTAAATGCTGTCCCTATGACTTTTCCTTTCCTACAGAACATCGACACGCTGGAGCGCGTGGCAGGGCTGCAACTGAGGACTTGGTGGAGGCTCACGGCACCTTCCAAAACTGCACACTGCCTGCGTTCCTCCTGCCGGCATCAGTATGACCTGAGTTGGGTGAAAGGTAACGGCGGGATGGGGGGGGGATTTGGGGAGGGGGGGGATTTGGGGAGGGGAGGAATGGGGGAGGGTCTCGTGTGCACCTCCCACCCCCCTGCTGAGCTGTGGTGCCCTGGTTTGTTACAGAGAAAATCTTCTCTTCCCTCGTCCCCAAGTGTGACAAGTGCCAGAGCGGGGTGAAGCCAGGTGAGGCGAGGAGGTGGTTCTGTGCCCCTCCTGAATTAGGGGTGATAAGGGATGGGGGTCAGTGCATCCAGGCCCCCCCCCCCCTCCCCCCTTGTTCTTTCCAGACATTGTATTTTTTGGGGGAGAACCTCCCATCTCGCTTCTTCAGTCTTCTACAGTCGGTGAGCGCTTGGGAAAGGTGGGGGGGGCAAGATGGAGATGGGGCTGGGGGGGCCACAGTTGTCTCTTGCCACCCCTTCTGTCCCCACAGGACTTCCAGAAAGTCGATCTTCTCATCATCATGGGCACTTCGCTTCAGGTCCAGCCCTTCGCCTCCCTTGTTAGCAGGTCACAGCCCCCACCCCAAAATGCGCCACGTCCCCCCTTCCTTCAATGCATCTCATCCTTCCTGCGGTGTCTCAGCTCCTCAGTTCTCTCATTGTCTCCCCATTTTGTGTTTCAGGGTCCCTGCCAGCACCCCCCGGCTCCTCATCAACAAGGAGAAAACGGGGGCAGGTGAGGGGAGATGGGGGGTAATGGGGGGTTGTATAGGGTTGCTGAAATGGCGAGAGGGGGCAATTGCCAGCCGCCCCCCCGGTCTCATCAGCTCCTCATTGTCCCCAGAGTGATGCCTTCATGTCCCTCATGGGCTTCGGCTGCGGGATGGACTTCGACTCAGACAAAGCCTACAGGCAGGGACTGGGGCAGGGGGGGCCTGGGGGGACATTGGGGGGACAATGGGGGCACAGGAGGATCCGGGGATGAGGGAGTGGGGGCGTATGGGTCCGCATGCCACAGCAGCTGGGGTGGGGGTGCGTGTGGGGAACTGAAGGCTGTGGCCTTTCCTTGTATTGTAGGGGGTCACTGAGGGGCTGCCCCCCCCCTCGTATGCCCCCTTTCCCCACACGCTTTGTGTCCCCCCCATCTCTGTGCCCCCATATTCTTCTGCCCCCCCCTCCCAGGGATGTGGGCCTGGCTGGGGGACTGCGATGAGGGCTGCCTGGCACTGGCAGAGCTGCTGGGCTGGAAGGTGAGACCCCCAAAATACAGCAACACATTGGGGATTTCCTTCCCCCCCCCCCCCCCTTCCATCCCATGGGGGGTTCAACCTCCCACCCCTTCTCTCCCACCCCACAGAAGGAGCTGCAGGAGCTGGTGAGGAAGGAGCACGCCGCCATTGATGCCATGGCAGCCCAGGGGGACACGAGCAGCACCTCGGGGGGTGACCCCAAATCCCGGAGGGGCCGCGCCGATGGCTCAGGGGGCCGCACTGAGAGCAGTGGAGCTTCCAGCAAAGGCCCAGGCAGATGGCAAAGAGCCGTAGAGAGGAGGATGGGGGCATTAAACAGCAGCGCAGACGTAGCCCGGCTTTGTGTATTTTTTGGGGTGGGGGGTCCCTATTGCCGTTTTTTGTGCCCCTGTTTGGGGGTGGGGGGTCCTGGGATGCAGGGGAATGCTCAGTGGAACGGAGGAATTGAACCCCAGTCTGGGCTCTGGAGGGACCCAACCCCCTTTTGGGGGGGCTCTGAAGGGTCCTCAATGCGTTGTAATGAGGGGGGAGGGGTCCCCTATTTCTGTTTCTGTGTCCGTTTGGGTTGGGGGGGTCCTGGGGTGCAGGGACTCTTGGTGGGGGGGGGGGGGGGACGGTGGGGCGTTAGACCCCCAGCCTGGACTCTGGAGGACCCCTGGGGGGACCCAACCCCTTCTTGAGGGGGCTCTGAAGGGTCCTTAACTTATTTGGGGAGGGAGGGAAAATCCCCAGTCTGGCCAATCCCAGCGCGGGGACAAAGTTAACAGGCAGGAGGATTGGCAAATGAGATTTGCGCACGCTTGGGGTGGTGACATACGGGGATGGAGCCAATCAGAGGCAACGGTTTTTTTTGAGTGGTGTGCCCTTTGGCCAATAGAGTGTCGAGAGGCTGCCGAAACGCCTTCTGGGAGCTGCGGAGAGTCGGATCCGATCTGAAGAAGAAGGCGGAAGCTCCGTGCGGACCAAGACGGTGGGCGGGGCCAAACGCAGACGAATGGCTGATCTAGCCAATCACCTCGGTGGGCGGGAGAACGAAAGGACTCGGTGGGCCAATGGGATGCGTTGTCCTTTCTGACAGGCAGAAGAGCGGACGAACGAGAGACGGGCTGGCGGGCCCGCAAGGCCAATCGCTTTGGAGGGCGGGGCTTTTCGGCTGAGCGGCATCTCGGCCATCCAATGGAAAGAGCGCTCCGCCTGAGTGGCGTGGGGCCCGCCCAATGGGGGCGTGGCGGAGGCGGTGCGGCGGAGCGGGGCGCCATGTCGCGGCGGCGGTGGCGGGGCCCGCAGAGCGCGGAGGGCAGCGGCCGAGGGGGCGAGATGGGCAAAATGGCGGCGGGCGGGGGCGGCGGGGGGCGGCTCGGGGAGGTACTACGGAGGGGGGGGGCGACGGAGGCCGAGCCCCGAAGCGTCAGAAGACGGAAAACGCGGAACCGCCGCCTCATGGGCCCGGAGGACCGGGGGGGGGCGGCGGGGCTGGGGCCGGCGGAGCGGTGAGAGGGGGAGGGGTCGGGAAAATTGGGGCGGGGGGGGTGGCTGGAGGGGGGTCCGTGAGGTGGGAAGGAGGAATGGGGGGAGGCCGCCCCGTCGTTCCCTGTGGGGGTG
The DNA here is from genome assembly GCF_023343835.1 of Lagopus muta. Taxonomy (NCBI): domain Eukaryota; kingdom Metazoa; phylum Chordata; class Aves; order Galliformes; family Phasianidae; genus Lagopus; species Lagopus muta. The sequence goes on from NC_064469.1 coordinate 100,487, forward strand.
GGAGAGCCACGGGGGGGGGGGGGGAGGGGGGAAGTTAGGGTTAGGTTTAGGTATAGGGGGGGTTTGGGGTTGGGGGGGGGTTAGGATCGGGGGGGGTTAAGGGGGGAGTTAGGGTTGGGGTTAGGGGTTTGGGTGGAAGTTAAGGGGATTGGGGTTGGGTGGGGGTTAAGGGGGGTTGGGGTTAGGGTTGGGAGGTTAGGGGGGGGAATTAGGGTTGCGATTAGGGTTGGGGGTGTTGGGGTTGGGGGGGTTAGGGGAGAATTAAGGTAGAGGTTGGGGGGGGGATTAGGTGGGGAGTTAGGGTTGGGTCAGGGGTTGGGGTTAGGGGGGGATTTAAGGGTTAGGGGTTGTGGGGGGTTTTGGGAGAGTTAAGGGGGGTTGGGGTTACGGGTTTGGGGTTGGGGGGGCTTGGGGGGGTTAGGGCTTCTGGGTTGGGTGGGGGTTAGGGAGGGAATTAGGATTTAGGTTGGGGGGGGAATTAGGGTTTGGGATAAGGATTGGGGTGGGGGGTTTAAGGGGGGTTGGGGTTGGGTTAGGGGTTGGGGGGAGTTGGGGGTTGGGGGGGGGTAGGGGGAGGTATTAGGGTTGGGGGGGGGGTTTTGGGGTTGGGTTGGGGTCCCCGGTGCCTTTGGTAGCTGTGATGGCTGCATTCTGAGCCAAGTTTTCCCCACATCCCCTCCCAGGAGAACTACGACGATCCCCACAAGACCCCCGCGTCCCCCGTGGTTCACATCCGGGGGCTGATTGACGGCGTGGTGGAGGCCGACCTGGTGGAGGCCCTGCAGGAGTTTGGTCCCATCAGGTGAGTTGCAGCAGCCCCGTGGGTCGGTTCCCCTCCCGCAGCCCTGAGCTCGGTCCCCTTTGCTGCAGTTACGTGGTGGTGATGCCCAAGAAGACGACAGGCCTTGGTGGAGTTTGAGGACATCCTGGGTGCCTGCAATGCTGTCAACTACGCGGCCCGACAACCAAATCTACATCGCCGGGCACCCAGCTTTTGTCAACTACTCCACCAGCCAGAAGATCTCCCGCCCTGGGGACAGCGACGACTCCCGTGGCGTCAACAACGTTTTGCTCTTCACCATTCTCAACCCCATCTACTCCTCACGACGGTGAGCGGGGGGGTTTGGAGGGGCCTCGTGCACCTTGATGCCATCTCAGCGGTCTTAAATCTGCTTTTCCTGTTCCTTTGCCCCGTGCTCACGTAGCCTGTGGGGTTTTCTTACACACGGGTGCATCGTTTAGGGGTTCTGGTAGCAGTTGCTGTGCCTCGTGCAGATCCCTCACCTCTGTTTCCTTGCAGGATGTGCTCTACACCATCTGCAACCCTTGTGGCCCCGTGCAGAGGATTGTTATCTTCAGGAAGAACGGCGTCCAGGCCATGGTGGAATATCCTTTGGTGCCTCAGAGCAGCTCCATTCTGCCCTGCTGCCGTGGGGTCGCTGGGAACGGCTTTAAATGCAGCTCTGTGGCCGCGCTTCTGGTGCTGCTGCAGGGCAGGTTCAGTGTAGCTGTTTCCTGGCTTTGTAATCGTTCCTACATAGAGAGAACCGCCTTGCAGCGCTGTTCACTTTGCAGCCTTCTCCCTTAACGCTGCGAACG